>NC_064626.1:1005772227-1006075258 GCF_023864275.1 Schistocerca cancellata
ACCTGGATTCAGATGTACAACGAACTCCTGTTACCACAGACTGAGATACCTGCCGAATTCACGGAGGGTATCATCATCCCAATACCCAAACCACGCGGTGGCAGAAGGCCAGGAGATTATAGACCACTCACTCTCTTGAACTGCGCCTATAAGATTTTCGCGCGCATCCTTGGGCCCGCCTACGGTCTTCAATTTCTGATAGACTCCTCATAGATCGAACTTGCCTCGGCGGTAAGAGTAACGTACATACGGCGCTCGGTGGCTACCGAGATATCATCGCATTAGCAGCGTGCGTGGAGCACTCGTCGCTATTGACTTCGATCATGCGTTCGACAGAGTGGATCATACCTTTTTGCATGCGGTGATGGGCAGATTGGGAATCCCACAGGCCTTCATTCTAGTGATCATCCGACTGTTACACGGCGTGCGATCAAAGGTCTCCGTGAATGGATGGGGCACTGACTACATTGTTATTTCAAGGTCAGTTCGTCAAGGTTGCCCCCTTTCGATATTTTTGTATGCAATGGCTTTGGAACCCCGTCTATATGGTCTCCGAAGACGGTTGGAGGGAGTGCCGTTGTCACAGCTGACCTTTCATTGCCGCGCTTATGCTGACGATGTGATGCTGGTGGCAAGGACAGGCGACGAAGTACGTACGACGTTGGCATGGATACAGCGATACGGGATGGCGGCAGGAAGCGTGCTTAATCTACAGAAATCGCGCTGCATGAATGTCGGTCGAGGATAACAACCGGGGGAGGAAGGCCCGTTCATGTTAGTTAAGACCATCAAATGTCTAGATTACATTCCACACGGATGTGCAGCGGACAGCAGCGGATAACTACCGACGCATATTGAAGATGATGCGGACAATGGTGATGTTACAGAAATTAAGAGCGTTGGATATGATTCAGAGGGTGACCCATGTTAACGTATACCTAGCGCCGAGACTCACTCACGTAGCGCATGTCCTGCCTTTAACGCGCACAATGGCATCACGGATACAAGCAACTTTCGGAACCTACGTGAGTGTGGGACACCTGTTTAAGATCCAATACACAACGCTTACGCTACCACCTGGAGAGGGTGGACTTGGTCTAGTGAACGTATATGAAAAGGCACGGGCGTTATTCGTCAGTACGATTTTCCGACAGTGGCGCGGTCAATTTCGCAGTATCTCGGGTGCGTTGGCCGATGTACTAGCGCCCACTTCAATACTGCCCCCAGTCAATGTGGGACATATTTCACCGAAGCTGTCACATTTCAAGTCTTTTTTTTTTTTTTTTTTTTTTTTTTTTGGAGCTTATCTATGTCAGAGATTCCTTCCCAACAACACGACTACCGACGACGCGAGATGTATACCAACTCTTACTGCGCCGGTGCCCCAGGAATACCCTGGAAAAGAAGTACCCAGACAAGAACTGGCGACAGATATGGCGCGTTATACGGAACGTTTACCTCCCGACGTCGGTACGCTCTACATGGTATGTGGTGGTCAATAGGAAGTTCGCAACGAATCAACGGCGGCACGCGGTTCATTTGGCAGACATTCCACTATGTTTAGGCTGCGCAACAGTGGACACTGATGAACATCGTTTAGCATGTAGTGGGTCGGCTCCAGTGTGGCACTTAGCACAACAGATATTGGCGTTCCTGTTACGCTCCGCCCCTCACACAATTTTGTCAGACACACTTTTTTTCCCCCAAGAATCTTATTTTCCGGTCCAAAAAACCAATGCAGTGACGTGGGTACGGGGAATGGTGGTGGGCTACGCGTATAACGAATCGGAAAAGGATAAAATTGATTTTTGGCATTTTCTCCTGGATGGACACACGAAGTTGCAACAGCATAAGAGATATGGGCAAGACTTCGCTAATTACTTGCGACTTACATTTACCGACCCGCCGGCCAGATGGGATGTGACGGGTGAGAGATGAGATAGACGAAGAAGCCGAGATAGACATCGATCACACTTACGGACCCTTAGTTAATTTCGAGAAGACGACCCAGTCTTACACCAACGTCTGGGGAACGAGTCGATAGATGGCTCTCTTGCTCTATCGAACGTCGGGTTGTGAGCAGGTGTCGCCCCCGACACGAATTTCATTTCATTGCTACAGAAGCATGTTTCTTTTGAATCTGTACTATCCGCAATGTCTTCCTGTCTTTCATTTGGGTATTTTTAGTTTTCTTCATTTCCTTAATTAATTAATTTTCTAATTAGCCACTATTTGTCAACATATGGACATTGTAGACACTATTTATGCGGTAGTACAACAAAATGTATGTCAGCAAAGGTGGTAAGCCTGAAATTGCAAAAAAATAAAATAAAATAAAAAAATAAAATAAATAAATAAATAAATGAAAAGAAAAAACAAAAAAGAAAATAAATAAATAAATAAATAAAAATAAAACATAAAAAAAGATTTTTAGGGCTCGGACTCTTACGCCAGAGGTCAAAAAAAAGTTGGTAGAGAAAAAAAATACTAAAAAATGGGGGTAGCGTCTTTGATTCATAATCAAAACGTGTCATGATGATCTCTCCATTGGCAAAAGATTCCGGGATAGTCCCCCATTCGGATGTCCGGGAGAGGACTGCCAAGGGGGAGGTTACCATGAGAAAAAGATTGAATAATCTACGAAAGGATAACGTTGTACGAGTCGGGGCGTGGAATGTCAGAAGCTTGAACGTGGTAGGGAAACTAGAAAATCTGAAAAGGGAAATGCAAAGGCTCAATCTAGATATAGTAGGGGTCAGTGAAGTGAAGTGGAAGGAAGACAAGGATTTCTGGTCAGATGAGTATCGGGTAATATCAACAGCAGCAGAAAATGGTATAACAGGTGTAGGATTCGTTATGAATAGGAAGGTAGGGAAGAGGGTGTGTTACTGTGAACAATTCAGTGACCGGGTTGTTCTAATCAGAATCGACAGCAGACCAACACCGACAACGATAGTTCAGGTATACACGCCGACATCGCAAGCTGAAGATGAAAAGATAGAGAAAGTGTATGAGGACATTGAAAGGGTAATGCAGTATGTAAAGGGGGACGAAAATCTAATAGTTATGGGCGACTGGAATGCAGTTGTAGGGGAAGGAGTAGAAGAAAAGGTTACATGAGAATATGGGTTTGGGACAAGGAATGAAAGAGGAGAAAGACTAATTGAGTTCTGTAACAAGTTTCAGCTAGTAATAGCGAATACCCTGTTCAAGAATCACAAGAGGAGGATGTATACTTGGAAAAGGCCGGGAGATACGGGAAGATTTCAATTAGATTACATCATGGTCAGACAGAGATTCCGAAATCAGATACTGGATTGTAAGGCGTACCCAGGAGCAGGTATAGACTCAGATCACAATATAGTAGTGATGAAGAGTAGGCTGAAGTTCAAGACATTAGTCAGGAAGAATCAATACGCAAAGAAGTGGGATACGGAAGTACTAAGGAATGACGAGATACGTTTGAAGTTCTCTAACGCTATAGATACAGCAATAAGGAATAGCGCAGCAGGCAATACAGTTGAAGAGGAATGGACATCTCTAAAAAGGGCCATCACAGAAGTTGGGAAGGAAAACATAGGCACAAAGAAGGTAGCTGCGAAGAAACCATGGGTAACAGAAGAAATACTTCAGTTGATTGATGAAAGGAGGAAGTACAAACATGTTCCGGGAAAATCAGGAATACAGAAATACAAGTCGCTGAGGAATGAAATAAATAGGAAGTGCAGGGAAGCTAAGACGAAATGGCTGCAGGAAAAATGTGAAAACATCTAAAAAGATATGATTGTCGGAAGGACAGACTCAGCATACAGGAAAGTCAAAACAACCTTTGGTGACATTAAAAGCAACGATGGTAACATTAAGAGTGAAACGGGAATTCCACTGTTAAATGCAGAGGAGAGAGCAGATAGGTGGAAAGAATACATTGAAAGCCTCTATGAGGGTGAAGATTTGTCTGATGTGATAGAAGAAGAAACAGGATTCGATTTAGAAGAGATAGGGGATCCAGTATTAGAATCGGAATTTAAAAAAGCTTTGGAGGACTTACGGTCAAATAAGGCAGAAGGGATAGATAACATTCCATCAGAATTTCTAAAATTATTTGGGGAAGTGGCAACAAAACGACTATTCACGTTGGTGTGTAGAATATATGAGTCTGGCGATATACCATCTGACTTTCGGAAAAGCATCATCCACACAATTCCGAAGACGGCAAGAGCTGACAAGTGCGAGAATTATCGCACAATCAGCATAACAGCTCATGCATCGAAGCTGCTTACAAGAATAATATACAGAATAAGAATGGAAAAGAAAATTGAGAATGCGCTAGGTGACGATCAGTTTGGCTTTAGGAAAAGTAAAGGGACGAGAGAAGCAATTCTGACGTTACGGCTAATGATGGAAGCAAGGCTAAAGAAAATCAAGACACTTTCATAGGATTTGTCGAACTGGAAAAAGCGTTCGACAATATAAAATGGTGCAAGCTGTTCGAGATTCTGAAAAAAGTAGGGGTAAGCTATAGGGAGACGGGTCATATATAATATGTACAACTACCAAGAGGGAATAATAAGAGTGGACGATCAAGAACGAAGTGCTCGTATTAAGAAGGGTGTACGACAAGGCTGTAGCCTTTCGCCCCTACTCTTCAATCTGTACATCGAGGAAGCAATGATGGAAATAAAAGAAAGGTTCAGGAGTGGAATTAAAATACAAGGTGAAAGGATATCAATGATACGATTCGCTGATGACATTGATATCCTGAGTGGAAGTGTAGAAGAATTAAATGATCTGCTGAACGGAATGAACAGTCTAATGAGTACACAGTATGGTTTGAGAGTAAATCGGAGAAAGACGAAGGTAATGAGAAGTAGTAGAAATGAGAACAGCGAGAAACTTAACATCAGGATTGATGGTCACGAAGTCAATGAAGTTAAGGAATTCTGCTACCTAGGCAGTAAAATAACCAATGACGGACGGAGCAAGGAGGACATCAAAAGCAGACTCGCTATGGCAAAAAACGCATTTCTGGCCAAGAGAAGTCTACTAATATCAAATACCGGCTTTAATTTGAGGAAGAAATTTCTGAGGATGTACGTCTGGAGTACAGCATTGTATGGTAGTGAAACATGGACTGTGGGAAAACCGGAAGAGAAGAGTATCGAAGCATTTGAGATGTGGTGCTATAGACGAATGTTGAAAATTAGGTGGACTGATAAGGTAAGAAATGAGGAGGTTCTATGCAGAATCGGAGAGGAAAGGAATATGTGGAAAACACTGATAAGGAGAAGGGACAGGATGATGGGACATCTGCTAAGACATGAGGGAATGACTTCCATGGTACTAGAGGGAGCTGTAGATGGCAAAAACTGTAGAGGAAGACAGAGATTGGAATACGTCAAGACAATAATGGAGGACGTAGGTTGCAAGTGCTACTCTGAGATGAAGAGGTTAGCACAGGAAAGGAATTCGTGGCGGGCCGCATCAAACCAGTCAGTAGACTGATGAAAAAAAAAAAAAAAAAAAAAACGGACATTTTTCTTAAAAGTCTTTTATACAAAAACCATTAAAGATTTTTGGATAAGGAACACTTTGCCTTTTTTATACTGCAAATGCCGCATAGGGTGTAAATCCCTAACCTATTGTAACGTTGAGTCAACGGCCTTGCCGCAGTGGATACACCGGTTCCCGTCAGATCACCGATGTTAAGCGCTGTCGGGCGTGGCCGGCACTTGGATGGGTCATCATCCGGGCCGTCATACGCTGTTGCCATTTTTCGGGGTGCACTCAGCCTCGTGATGCCAATTGAGGAGCTACTCGACCGAATAGAAGCGGCTCCGGTCAAAGAAAACCATCACAACGACCAGGAGAGCGGTGTGCTGACCACACGCCCCTCCTATCCGCATCCTCTTTGAGGATGACACAGCGGTCGGATGGTCCCGGTGGGCCACATGTGGTCTGATAACGGAGTGAGTGATTTCGTAGTGTTGAAGCTATAAACTCTGTCTGTTGCATGCTCTCAACTAGAGTCCCTTAAAGCGGCGCTCAGGCCACAATAAAGAAATGTGAGTCTCACAAAGCACTTGTAGGATTAGAGTCCATACCAACAAAATGTCAATGGATTAACAGTAGAAGGTTAGGTTCAAGAGTTCATACCCGCTCTGAGATGCAAGCAAGTGGCTTCACAGGAGAAGTTGCGAGCCGATCGTTCCGTATATAGAGCAAAGTTGGTCGAAGGCAGAAGATGAGCTATCCAAAGAGAAATCCGACACAAAATTCCAAGCGTCCAGTGAGATCGTCAACAGTGAACTAGCATGACCCGTTTCCCACTGCTTCACATAACTGAATGACCTGCTCCGGCATACATTGTGGCAGATTTCAGCTGGCCGCTTGACGGCAGTTTGCCAGGGCAACGTCGTTCCGTTGTGGTTTTCTCAGCATTTTCGCCTGGCCTGCACTGCGTTATTACACCTGTTCGACGACGCCAAGATAACTTTATTTATAACTAATGAAGATACTTCTTTGTCAGCCTAAATATCTGAGTGGTAAGCCCAGTTGCCTGCCGTATGGAGGGTCCTGGTTGAATTTCCCGCACTGGCAATGATTTTTCCTTGGTGTGCGGACGGGAACGGGTTTCACTCAGCATCGTGAGGCAAACAGAGGAGGTACTTCAATGAGAAGTAGCCACCCCAAAGTCTGCATAGCTAACAACGGCCGGGAGTACCATGTGCTGACCCGCGCCCCCTCCAACCGCTTTCCAAATGATGCCGTTGGCTGACCCTGTGGTCCGTCGGTTCCGAATATCCCGCCTGTGGATACAGCGGCAGGACTTTGCAAGCTTCTCCGATGCCAGTTTGGCTTGATCATATGTTTAATATTGGACTCTTTCTGTTTTATTTTACTATGTTTTGCCACATTTTTCAGCTCTTGTTTTCTATATGCAAGGTGTAAGAAAAAAGTTGTAGAGTTATTAGAGGAGATGAAAAGAAACAATTTATTATATAACAAAAATGTCACAGGTGCATCGTTTCCTCGTTAGAAGTCCCTGAAAGTTATCATACTGACTTCCGTTATGTCAACAGTTGCTTTGACTCTGGAATCTGATTTGCCACATAATTGCATCTTACTGCTAGCAAGGATAAGTTTTAATTACCGCTACCAGTGTCTCTGTATAAGCAATTACATTATTAATGTTATTATTATGTTATGTTTGCATGAAAGTTTCTACTGATGTTTACAGGTTCTTGATGACTAATTACACTCTAACTGAGGTAGCTGACAAATGTTTCATTTGTGTGGAGGCACGATGCAATGGTCGAGCAGCAACGCACTTGTATGCAGAATATTTCCTGGCATAAGGTCACCAAATAACATTTCAGAGACTTGGTGGCCGTTTTCTTGAAGCAGTATCCGATGAGCCAGAACGACAGGAAACTGGCAAAACCTCGTAGTGTGCGAACTCGTCAATTGGAGGGCGCTGTGTTGCACCAGAACCCCAGCACCACCACACGATTCATATCCTAGAAACTAAATACCTCTAGTACCAACATATGGAACGTCCTGATCGAGACAGGAATGCATCCATTCGAGTATCAGTTTGTGGCTATCCCCAGTTCGTGGAAGTCTTATGTACCGACTTGTAAACATCCCGTACTTACAAGCGTGTGTTCTGAATACCGCCAAATATTTCTTCGCTCGAGAAGGCAGCCTCAAAAGCTGCAATAACCAGTCTGGAAGTTGTAAAATCCTATGCCAACTCGTGTGTTCCACCCACAACAGAGATTTACCGTAAATGTATGGGCTGATACTGTTCATGATCATGTGATTGGGCCGTATGTTTGGTTTAAGAAGCTTATTAGAGGAAATTACTGTACTTTCTCAGTAAAGTAGTGCCGAAAATGTTGGAGAATGTTCTGCTAGCAACATGATAGGGCCCAGTCGCACTTTGCCGTTGATGTCAGAGAACATTTAGATCGTGTTCCACAGTTGTTGGACTGAGAAGGATGGACCATTACCGTGAACTCGTCCACCACGTTTTCGCAACTCACACCTACTGATTTCATTTTGTGTGCGTAGATGAAGCATTTGATGTACGGGAACACCCACAGACTCTTTAGAAGGACTGGCCGCCCATTTGGCTGAAACTCACGTCGTTATTCGTGAAAGGTCTGGTTGCGTTGAGTGTGTTATACAATCATTAGTACGCAGTTATGAATTAATGTAAACTGACGACGTTTTCAGTGACATGGATAAAACAATATTTACCAGTTTCAACACGATCTCTGAACATCACTAGCATCAATAGCGTCGCGGATCACTGGCGAGGAAACGGTGCAACCACGACATTTTTGTCATATAAAAATGTGTTTCTATTTATCTCTTCTAAACACTGTAATATTTTGTATACGTTGTTTCTTCACGTCCTGTGTCATTATTTCATAATTTGTACAACAGTTGTATTTGATTTCTATTTTTGTGACAGACCTGAAGATGGTCATCATGGACCGAAATTACTAGGTGGGTGATATTCGATAAAACTTTTGGCTTAGCGTCGAGCGAATAGTGGTGCAGTTTTCAGTCGAAAGTATCTTTGATCGTATACTCAATACCAGTATTTGTTAGATCAAGTATGCATCATAACTCCCTCCAATTCACAGAAAAATTTCTTAACGAATAATACAGTACATAAGTTTTTCTTTGCAATACGAAAAATGGAAGTAAATTCAGTTTATCGAAATTATAGGATATTTCGGTCTAATTATGATTAAGTAAATGACAGTAAATAGCTGCTGAAGTATAGGAAAACTTCGTCTTGTGTAGTGATGTTTTAATGTAGTGTGCATTACGCTTGTACGACCGCCTACTGCTGCACGGTATGTCATCGTTACCGGATAGGACTGACGCAGGACATCGAAAAATTCAAAGAAGGCAGATCGTTTTGTATTACTGCGAAAAGGGAGAGTGAGTGTCACGGATATGATACAGGAGGTGGCGCGGCTGTCATTAAAACAAAATGGCTAAATCTTTTTAGGAAATTTCAGGCACCAGTTATCTCCTCCGAATGCAAAAATACAAGCTGGATATTAATAAAACTAAAAACAAAATTGCAGGGACAGATTGCTGAATCGAAATGGAGGGAAAAAGGTGCTATGAACGTGTTCGGAAATGTATCGTTATCGCCGTAGATGGCGCTGACGAGGGACAGTTCTCTGATCACGTGCCGAGAGTTCCTTGAGTGTTGCAGGCTGTGTGATCAAATGGTTCAAATGGCTCTGAGCACTATGGGACTCAACTGCTGTGGTCATAAGTCCCCTAGAACTTAGAACTACTTAAACCTAACTAACCTAAGGACATCACACACATCCATGCCCGAGGCAGGATTCGAACCTGCGACCGTAGCGGTCGTGCGGTTCCAGACTGTAGCGCCTTTAACCGCTCGGCCACTCCGGCCGGCGGCTGTGTGATCGACGCAGTGTACTTTAAGCAGCAGAATGGTCCGGTACTCATGTCGGGAACAAGCCGAGATGGTGTATACGTACGGCCATGCAGATGGAAACAGTCTAGAAGCAACATGGCTATGCCAAAACAAGTATCCTCACAGACACCTATCACATCACACAACATTTCAAACGTTTTTTGGCCGTTTGTGTGATTCTCTACTTCAAACGTTTTTTGGCCGTTTGTGTGATTCTCTACATCTACATAGATACCTCTCAAGCCATCGTAAGGTGCATGGAGGAGAGTACCTCGTACCACTGCTTGTTATTTCCCCTCCTGTTCCCTTTGCAAATAGAGTGAAGGAAGAACGACTGTTTGTACGCTTCCGTATGAGCCCTAATTCTCGTGTCTTATCTTCGTGGTCCTTAAGTGCGATGTATGTTAGTGGCAGCAGAATCATTAGGCAGTCAACTTCAATTGCCGGTTCTCTAAATTTTCTAAATAGTGTTTCCCGAAAGGAATGGTTCAAATGGCTCTGAGCACTATGGGACTTAACATCTATGGTCATCCGTCCCCTAGAACTTAGAACTACTTAAACCTAACTAACCTAAGGACATCACACAACACCCAGTCATCACGAGGCAGAGAAAATCCATGACCCCGCCGGGAATCGAACCCGGGAACCCGGGCGTGGGAAGCGAGAACGCTACCGCACGACCACGAGCTGCGGACTCCCGAAAGGAAATTCTGCTATTCCTCCAGGGATTCCCATTTGAGTTTCCGAAGCATCTCCGTAACGCTTACTTTTTGTTCGAACCTACGGGTACAAATTTAGCATCTCTTCTCTGAATTGCTTCGATGTCTTCCTTCAATCCGACCTGGTACGGATCCCAAATACTCGAACAGTCCTCAAGAATAGATCGCACTAGCGTCCTATGTGTGATCTCTTGTACTCTTTCCCAAAATTCTCTCAATAAACCGAAGTTGACTATTTGTCTTCCCTGCCACAGTTTTTGCATGCTCGTTCCACCTCGTATCACTTTGCAACGTTAAGCCCAGATATTATTTAAACGATTTGACTGTGTAACTAGTAACACTGTATCAAAACATTACAGGTTTGTTCTTCCTACCCATCCGCATTAACTTACATTTTTCCACGTTTAGAGCTAGCTGTCATTCATCACGCCAACTGGAAATTTGGTCTAAGTCGTACCGTCCTACAGTCACTCAACTTCGACACCTTACCGTACACCACGGCATAATCAGCAATCAACCGCAGACTGCAGCTCACCCTGTCCACCAAATCATTTATGTATATAGAGAACAACAGCGGTCCTGCCACACATCCCTGGGCACTTGTCTCTGCTGAACACTCGCCGTCAACGACAACATGCTGGGTTCTATTATTTAAGAAGTACTCGAGCCACTGCAATGGGGCACCGTGTCAAATGCTTCTCGGAAATCTAGAAATATGGAGTCTGCCTGTTGTCCTTCATCCATAGTTCTTGGTATATCATGTGTGAGAAAACGGCAAGCTGAGTTTCGCATGAGCGATGCTTTCTAAAACCATGCCAATTCGTGGACATAAGCTGCTTAGCCTCATGAATGTTTATTGTATTCGAACTGAGAATGTGTTAAAGGATTCTGCAGCAAATACAGGGCCATTACAAATGATTGAAGCGATTTCATAAATTCACTGTAGCTCCATTCATTGACATATGGTCACGACACACTACAGATACGTAGAAAAACTCATAAGGTTTTGTTCGGATGAAGCCGCACTTCAGGTTTGTGTGTCATCTGCAACCTTATCATGAGGAGGAATACGGCTTTCTGTCGCGTGCTGTCACAGGTAGCGAAAAATGGTGCCACCATTTTGAATCGGAAAGCAAGTGTCAGTGCAAGCAGTGGAAACATGCGACTTCACCACCCCTAAAGAAATCAAAGGCCGTGCACACCAGTTCTGATAAGGTCATGATGTCCTTTTTCAACCACAAAGGCCCACTGCTTGTCGAGTTCTTGGAATGGGGAACCACCATCAATGCCCAGCGTTATCAAGCCACTTTACACAACCTTAGACGACCCATCAAGTCGAAACGCCGAGGCATGTCATACAATGGCGTTATCCTCCTGCACGACGATACCCGCCCACACACGTCCAATGAGGAGAAGACGACATAGCAGTAGTTTCGGTGGGAAACGATGGAACACCCACCGTACAGTTCCGACTTTTCACCATGTGACTTTCATGTGTTTTGACTTCTAAAACTAGCTGTTCGCGGACGTCGATTCGTAACGGACGACGAAGTGTGTGACTGGGTCCAGGCCTGGAATCGACAGTAGCCAACGAGCTTCCTCAAGGATGGAGTCGACCGGGTAGTGTCGCAATGGAATGAATGTGCCAACAGTTTTGGCGATTATTTTTGGGTAGGTGTACTGTGTATAATTACATTTTTGAGTTAGTAAAATCGTTACCGTTACTTTACAATAGTGACCGGGTTTGATTTGAATAATGTAGATGTGTCCCCTGTTGCAAGAATTCTGTTCAAATGGTTCAATTGGCTCTGAGCAATTTGGGACTTAACTTCTGAGGTCATCAGTCCCCTAGAACTTGAACTACTTAAACCTAACTAACCTAAGGACATCACATACATCCATGCCCGAGGCAGGATTCGAACCTGCGACCGTAGCGGTCGCGCGGTTCCAGACTACAGCGCCTAGAACCGCTCGGTCACTCTGGCCGGCCAAGAATTCTGTCTTTTTGTTTGTACGTTGAAGAAAAAACTGAAATGGGTTCAGTATCTGTGAAAATGCGTATCCACAAAATAATAGCTTCAAGCGGTCCTAGAACTTTCAACATATAAAAATCAGCCGTTGTTTTATTCGGAAGATATATTGTTTGGGAAACAAGACTGGCTGTTCATTACTGCCGGTGCGTGGACAGGTCACAGAGGCATGCGGGAATGCGCCGTGCACCAGCACAGGTTCCCTGTTTAGACTACTCCACCTTGTTTGCTCTCACGCCATTAAATTTAATGGCTAAACTAAACAACAGCGGCGCGACGCCGGTCGCCGGGCACTTGCCAGAATCCACCATCAGCGCTGCGAGGCACAATTTGAGTCCCGCCGCCGCGGGGGCCAGGCAGGTGGCTAACGAGCCGCCTCAGACTACGGCGGGCTAGACTGCTACCTGAGACGCGGCACGTGCTGCGGGTGGGGAGGCGCTGCAACCGTGGGTCACGTCGCGATTCGCTTCGCATCCCACCGAGTTCCGCACCGTCGATCTGCGCCTCGGGCGACGTCCTGGCTCCCCAAAAGTCTCTCTGCCGGCAGCTGCGTCTCTCTGTAGTAAGGACGTAGCGCCTGCCTCACATTTTCTTCTGCCTTACTACCGCACTGTCAGAAATGGAAATGGTTACGGCGTAAGCACAGAGGAGGGACGCTACCAAACTGATAAACCAGTATTTCCGTGCCTGTCGGATGTGTCAGTTTCAATTTCGTAAACGTGCGAGCTTATTTTCGACTCAGAAAAATCCGTTCGTACCGACGAAATGTGGTGTGAGCGCACGTTGCCTGCGGGGTGTGAAACTTTTAAAGGGGAGATCGCAATATAAACTGAGGTGAGAAAAGTGATTGGATACCTCCTAATATCGTGTCGGAGCGTGCAGCAGCTCGATGTGACACGGACTCAACAAGTCGCTGGACGTCCCCTGCAGAAATATTGAACCATGCTGTAGCCAGCCGTAATAGCGAATGTGTTACCAGTGCAGAATTTTGTGCTCGAACTGACATCCGATTATGTCCCCTTAAACGTTCGATGGGATTCACATCGGGCGATCTGGATGACCAAATTATTCGCCCTAATGACCCAGAATGTTCTTCAAACCAATCTCGAACAATTGTGGTCTGGTGACACCGTGCATTGTTGTTTGCGAACATGAAGTTCATGAGAGGCTACAAATGGCTCCAAGTAGCCGAAACTAACCATTTCCAGTCAATGCTCGATTCAGTTGGGCCACACGACCCAGCCCAGTCCATATAAACAGAGCCTAGATTAGCTTGCACAGTACCTTGACTTCGTGGGGTCTGCGACACAGTCCTACCGTAGCATCAGATCTTACCACCTCAAGTCTGGACTCGTCTTATAAGACCAATCGACATGGTCACAAACCCAGAAGGGCGCTGTAGGCGATGTCGTGCTGTTAGCAAAGGCACTCGCGTCTGTCGTCTGCTGTCATAGCCCATTAACGCTACATTTCGCCGCACGGTTCTAACGGATACGTTTGTCGTACGTCCTACACTTATTTGTGGAGTTATTTCACTCAGTGTTGCTTGTCTATTGGCACTGACAGCTCTACCCAAACGCCGCTGCCTTCGGTCGTTGTGCGAAGACCCTCGGCTACTGCGTTGTCCGTGATGAGAGGTAATGCCTGAAATTTGGTATTCTCAGCACACCCTTGACAAGGTGGATCTAGGAATATTGAATACCCTAACGATTTAGAAATGGAATGTCTGATGCTTCTACCTCCAACTGCCATTCCGCGTTCAAAGTCTGTTAGCTCCCTCTCGTATGGCTATAATCACGCTGAAAACCTTTTCACATGATTGAAACTGACGGCTCCACCAAGGCACTGCATTTTATACTTTGTGTACGCGATACTACCACAATCTGTGTATGTGCATGCTAATATCTCACGACTTTTTTCACCTCAGTGTACACTTCTGTTTGTGAAAACTGCAACACTGAGAAGAAATTGTCTGAACCACTCCAAACTCGGACGATGCCTACGACAGTGGATCCACAACAAGTGATTAAGGCTGCAGAGAGACGAGTTACGCGTAATGCGCTCTTTTGTGTAACCAGACATGTCAGTGGTATACCACACTCGGTTGGTGCAGAGACGTGAAACTAAGTGAAAATTTGTAAATAAAAGTCTGCTTCGTTGGCATCAAACGGCGCAATATCAGCAAGGGACTGTGATTAGGGTAGAATGATTGGTATCTGGAAAACGGGTTTGTTGTTCCATGACATTGTGGAGCTTACATGACACGGTGCTATAATAGCGATGCGAGTGAGGAACCAGTGAACAGAAAGGGGATGTATGCAGCAACGAGTGAGTACTAGTCTGTAGAATATGACCACAGCGCAGGATGACATCGTATCCACAAGGCCTTAACTGACAGTTTCGTCCACAAGGTTGGCACGATGCTAGAGCAGTGCAATGGGTGTGGACATTTCTGCATCGAATGTCTGGCACCATCTCCTGAGGGCATTGGTGGCATGCGTGCCATTACATAGAGTTCCACTGATCAGAAATCATCAGCACTTTTGACTGCAATGGACACACGAATGTCGTCGCCGGCATACTGAAGGATAAAATATAGTGTTATCGTACGATTTCCACTTCAACTTGTCCTACAGTGAGGGCTGCGAATGTATTACACACTACTGCAGTCAAAGCAATAGCGGCAAACGCCGAGCAGATCGGTCGCGCCAGCAGTGGTAGCAGCAGCAGCATTTGCTTGATAAACAGTAATTTTGTTTACTTTCTGATTTTTTCACGTACTTCTGGAAAAGAGGGAACTATAGCTGTATATTTTACAGTGTAGACTAGTGATTAGCCAGTTACTGTTAGGTTTTTTTTTTGCGTGTTTATCTTTGCGTAAGGCGGCTTCCTAGCCTAATTTTCCCGCCGTCAGACCTCCACGTCACGCCACTACGTTCAAATCTCGTGTTGATACATAGCATATAGTTTAGACCAGTGCCTTCTAGTCTGCATACTTATCTCGTGCAGTAGGTTTCGGGTAGCTGTAGATACACCCCCTCCTCATTATATTTTGCGTACATTTCGAACTGAACTGTACCTTTTGAGATCTTAAATCTATTTTTACAGACTAAGATATGGCAAGGAACTGTGATTGTTTTGAGCAGACACACGGAGAATTGGCTGCTGCCCGTAAACAGCTGGAAGCAGTGTTGGTACCGTCGACATGCTTCTGATTAACGTGCAAAGTTACGGCGGCGGCGTAGGGGCGCTGGGGACGAGATCTGCGACAGCTTTGGTGCCTTTGGAATTCCTTGGTGACCCGGATGTCACTACATCTTTTGACTCGCAACATCTGACAGGTCCGTCGTCATTCGATATTGGGTAGCAATCAGTGGTGGATCCGCGTTTCGCTGAACGGAAGGCGAAAGAGCGAGCAAGTCGCGCGGTTGGCTCCCTACGCCTGAGCAACAGGTACGAGATGCTATCCAGTGCCGATGATACCTCTGAGCCAGAACGGGATGCCTCTCCTGTTGGTTCAACGGGCAATTTTCCTGCCCAATCCGAACAAGTGCAGAGGGTAGGTACGCTTGTAATTGTGAGCTTCAATGTTAGTTGGGTGATGGAGCCCCTCAGGGAGATAGTAGACAAGGCAAAGGTCCCGAGTTCGAGTCTTGGTCCGGCACACAGTTTTAATCTGCCCGGAAGTTTCAAAAGTTGTTGAGGTTGTCGTCTTCAGTCCATGTTTGCGGTCTTGCCCGCGATGTGGAAGAGGCCATGCCGGCAGCTGTCGAGTGCATGGCGTACAATGTCGGCACGAATGATCCCTGCCGCTTGGGTTTTGAGGACATCCTCGGCTCCTTTCGGCGGATGGTTGATTTGATGAGGGCAACTAGCGTCGCACGCGAGGTTCAGGCAAAGCTATCTATTAGCAGCATCGTTCCCAGGATTGATAGCGGTCCTCTGGTTTGGAGCAGGGTGGAAGGTCTAAACTTGAGGCTCAGGCAACTTTGCGACGGTACCGGATGCGAATTTCTCGACATCCGCTAACGGGTAAAGAATTGCAGTGTTCGCCTTCATAGGTCAGGATTGCACTACACGTAGGAAGCGGCTACTAAGATAGTGGAGTAAGTATGCCGTGCACCCTCTCTTGGGATCAAAGACGATTTGCCTGATAAATTAGCCACTATGTCCTCAGAGAACTTTCGCCGTCGAAGACCAGATTTTTAAAATGTTAATATGATTTTAGCAAACTGCAGGAGCATCCACGGAATCTCGCTTACTGAAGGTTATACAGCACAGACAGTATTAAGAAATGAAAATTGGCTGAAACCGGACGTTAATCACAACGAAATCCTAAGTTCCGATTGGAATACACTCCTGGAAATTGAAATAAGAACACCGTGAATTCATTGTCCCAGGAAGGGGAAACTTTATTGACACATTCCTGGAGTCAGATACATCACATGATCACACTGACAGAACCACAGGCACATAGACACAGGCAACAGAGCATGCACAATGTCGGCACTAGTACAGTGTATATCCACCTTTCGCAGCAATGCAGGCTGCTATTCTCCCATGGAGACGATCGTAGAGATGCTGGATGTAGTCCTGTGGAACGGCTTGCCATGCCATTTCCACCTGGCGCCTCAGTTGGACCAGCGTTCGTGCTGGACGTGCAGACCGCGTGAGACGACGCTTCATCCAGTCCCAAACATGCTCAATGGGGGACAGATCCGGAGATCTTGCTGGCCAGGGTAGTTGACTTACACCTTCTAGAGCACGTTGGGTGGCACGGGATACATGCGGACGTGCAATGTCCTGTTGGAACAGCAAGTTCCCTTGCCGGTCTAGGAATGGTAGAACGATGGGTTCGATGACGGTTTGGATGTACCGTGCACTATTCAGTGTCCCCTCGACGATCACCAGTGGTGTACGGCAGTGTAGGAGATCGCTCCCCACACCATGATGCCGGGTGTTGGCCCTGTGTGCCTCGGTCGTATGCAGTCCTGATTGTGGCGCTCACCTGCACGGCGCCAAACATGCATACGACCATCATTGGCACCAAGGCAGAAGCGACTCTCATCGCTGAAGACGACACGTCTCCATTCGTCCCTCCGTTCACGCCTGTCGCGACACCACTGGAGGCGGGCTGCACGATGTTGGGGCGTGAGCGGAAGACGGCCTAACGGTGTGCGGGACCGTAGCCCTTCATGGAGACGGTTGCGAATGGTCCTCGCCAATACCCCAGGAGCAACAGTGTCCCTAATTTGCTGGGAAGTGGCGGTGCGGTCCCCTACGGCACTGCGTAGGATCCTACGGTCTTGGCGTGCATCCGTGCGTCGCTGCGGTCCGGTCCCAGGTCGACGGGCACGTGCACCTTCCGCCGACCACTGGCGACAACATCGATGTACTGTGGAGACCTCACGCCCCACGTGTTGAGCAATTCGGCGGTACGTCCACCCGGCCTCCCGCATGCCCACTATACGCCCTCGCTCAAAGTCCGTCAACTGCACATACGGTTCACGTCCACGCTGTCGCGGCATGCTACCAGTGTTAAAGACTGCGATGGAGCTCCGTATGCCACGGCAAACTGGCTGACACTGACGGCGGCGGTGCACAAATGCTGCGCAGCTAGCGCCATTCGACGGCCAACACCGCGGTTCCTGGTGTGTCCGCTGTGCCGTGCGTGTGATCATTGCTTGTACAGCCCTCTCGCAGTGTCCGGAGCAAGTATGGTGGGTCTGACACACCGGTGTCAATGTGTTCTTTTTTCCATTTCCAGGAGTGTATTTATCGCAATGTTTGGTCAACCGCCAGTGGTGGCGGCGTGTTTATTACAGTAAAGAATTCTAGAAACTCTAGTGATGTTATCACGGATTCTGATTGTGAATTAAGTACCAAAGATCGATAAAAATGGTAATAGGATGCTTTTATAGACCGCCTGGGTCAGAAGATCTACTGGTAGAGTGCTTCAGACAGAACTTGCAGAATATCGTTACTAATTTTCCTGATCATACCGTTGTAATAGGGGGTGACTTCAACTTGTCAGTTGTAGATTGGGAGTCTCATACTATCAAAACTGATGCCAGTGACAGGGATTCATGTGACATTGTTCTGGATGTCTTGTCCGAAAATTACTTTGAGCAGGTAGTTAGAGAATCAACTCCTGTAACGAAAAGACCTGACCTTATCGAATCAGTTAACGTAGATGAAGGTATCAGTGATTATAAGGCTGTGATAGCATCTATGACAACGGGTCTAGAAAATAACGTTGAGAAAGATGTTTGTGCTTAGAAAGAGTGACAGGATACAAACGTCAGAGTATTTGAGCAGTCAGCATCAAATATTCGGTGATGAGGACAAAGGTGACGAAAACAGATGGAAAAAAATTCAAAGGAATCATGCAATATGCCCTAGACGACTATGTTTCGAGTAAGGTCTTAAGGAATGTGAAAGACGAACCATGGGATAATAGCCGTTTTAGAAAACCAATACGTAAACAAAGGGAACTTCACCTCAGATTCAAGAGAAGTAAAAGCCTAACTGACAAACAAAAGCTGTTGTTTCCAGAATGAGAGACGAGGTACTGGCAGAACTGAAGTTGTGCTGAGGGGTCGCAAGCCCAGCTTGGGTAGCTCAGACGATAGAGCACTTGCCCACGAAAGGCAAAGGTCCCGAGTTCAAGTTTTAGTCCGGCACACAGTTTTAATATGCCCGGAAGTTTCAAAAGCTGTTGATGTAGTCGTCTTCAGTCCAAAGAATGGTTTGATGCAACTCTCCACGCTACTCTATCCTGTGCAAGCCTCGTCATCTCCGAGTAATTACTGAAACCTACATCGTTCTGAATCTGCTTACTGTATTTATCTATTGGTTTCCGTAATTTTTACTCCCCGCGCTTCCCTCCGGTACTAAATTGGTGGTCCTTTGATCCTTAGAATGTGTAAAGGCGTCAGGACTAGATGAGATACCTATAAGATTCTACAAAGGTTATGCGAAAGCATTTGCTCGCCTTCTAGCAGTAATTCATCGTAGATCGCTTGAGCAACGAAGGGTACCTAGCGACTGGAAGAAAGCGCAGGTCATTCCCGTTTTTAAGTGGGGCCATAGAACAGGTGCACACTATTATAGACCTATATCTGTTGTAGAATTATGAAACATGTTTTAGGCTCAAGAATTATGACGGTCTTGGAGAAGGAAAATCTTATAATCAACATGGATCCCGCAAACATAAATCCTGTGAAACTCAGCTCGCTCTGTTCCTCCATGAGATACACAGTGCCGTAGACAATGGCGCTCCGTTTGATGCTGTGTTCATTGACTTCAGGAAAGCATTTGACACAGTCTCGCACTGTCGTTTAGTGAGATAAATGCGAGCTTATCGAGTATCGGAGCAGATTTACGATTGGATTCAAGACTTCCTTGAAGGCAGAAATCAACACGTCTCTCTTAACGCAACAAAATCAACAGATGTAAAGATGATTTCCAAAGTACCCAGAGGAAGTGTGCTAGGACCGTTGCTGTTTACAATATGCATAAATGATGTAATAGAAAGCGTCGGATGCTCTTTAAGGTTGTTCGCAGATGATGCGGTTGTCTGTAACAGAGTAGGAATGCCAGAAGTTGGTAACAATTTACCGAATGACTTCCAGAGAGTTGATGAATGGTGCAGGCTTTCGCAGATGACCCTGACCATAAATAAATGTAACATATTGCGCATACATAAGAAAAGAAATCCATTACTGTATAGCTACACTGTTGATGACAAACCTCTGGAAACAGTACCTGCCGTAAAATATCTAGGAGTAACTATCCTGAGCGACCATATAAAACAAATAGTGGGAAAAGCAGATGCTAGACTCAGATTCTTAGGAAGAATCTTAAGGAAATATAACTCATCCACGAAGTAAGTGGCTTATAAGCGGCTATTTCCACCCATTCTTGAACATTGTTCATCTATCTGGGATCCCTACCAGATAGGACTGATAGAAAAGGCAGAGAAGATCCAGCGAAGAGATGGTGTTTCGTCATAGGATCGTCTAGTTGGCACGAGAGCGTTACGGAGATGTTCAGTAAACTCCATTGGCAGACGTTGCAAGAGAGGCGTTGTGCATCACGGACAGATTTACTATTGAAATTTCCAGAGCACTTTCCGGGAAGAGTCGGGCAGCATATTACTTCCCCCTACATACGTCTCGCGTAATGACCATTAGAAGAAAATTCGAAAAATCAGAGCCAAAACAGAGGCTTGCCGACAGTCATTCTTCGCACGCGCTATTCGCGAGTGGAACAGGGATGGAGGGCTCAGTTAGTGGTACAAGAAGTAGCCTCCTCCACACACCATTAGGTGGCACGTGGAGTATGATGTAGATGTAGACTAGCACTGCACTGTTGAGCATCACAACAGATAAACAAGTGTCATGGTTTGGAGGAGCATTGATTATAACATACGATCTTGCCTCCTGAGTGTCTAAGGCTGTCTGAACAGCAGTCGCTACATCAGGGACGTTTTATAGGCTGAGTCACTGTCCGTCCCGCAGGTAGCTCCACATGCCGTATATCACCAGGATAATGCCTAGCCACATATAGCGAGATATTGTTAAATGACAGTTTATCCCCAAACTGTTACACAACATAGTTTATAATGTTATATACACGTCTCCACGGTCATTGTAGTCGATCCTTTAATGTTGCATCACAACTGCAGACAGTTTTCAATACTAACAGTGACACTTCCTGGCAGATTAAAACTGGGTGTCCGACCGAGACTCGAACTCGGGACCTTTGCCTTTCGCGGGCAAGTGCTCTACCATCTGAGCTACCGATGCACGACTCACGCCCGGTCCTCACAGCTTTACTTCTGCCAGTATCTCGTCTCCTACCTTCCAAACTTAAAGGCAAAGGTCCCGAGTTCGAGTCTCGGTCGGGCACACAGTTTTAATCAGCCAGGAAGTTTCATATCAGCGCACACTCCGCTGCAAAGTGAAAATCTCATTCTGGCTAACAGTGACAGTTTAGCTACGTACGTCTTTTCTTTCTATTATTTTCTTACAGCGACAAACTTATTTTCTTAAGCCTTAGAAAGCTTTTACTAGGTGATTCGCACAACAGGGCCACAGACACACAAACGTGTTACGAGAGGAAATATGCCCTCTGCAGCAGGTAGACGATGGAGAGTTCCCTTCTCAGCCCAGCGGGCAGTTCATTGCCAGGCTATCTGCGGTAATGCTCCATTGGCCCAGTCAACTGACGGAATCCTTTTGGAAAGATAACACATGAAACCAGATGTAACCGGCAGAACATATGCGTGAGACCTGTCGTTTCTCTGCAGTCTTGCTACGTAAGAGTGTTCGGTAATTTCCTAGAATGATTGCCTATCGAAGTCGTGGGTTCCAAACGATACATAAGGGACGTGCGATCCTAAGTCGATCACGCGACTCTGGTGGTGGGCGGTTATGAGTATGTTTACAGTGGTCGTTTCAGCAATGACGAAGACCGTTACAAAAATACTTGTAATTACAAAGGAGATGACTTACCTTACTCGTCGTCGACGTCGTCGTCATTTGAAAGTCCATCTGATGTGTACGCTACGGGAACAATTCCCTTTCTACATCTACATCTACATCTACATGATTACTCTGCAATTCACATTTAAGTGCTTGGCAGAGGGTTCATCGAACCACAATCATACTATCTCTCTACCATTCCACTCCCGAACAGCGCGCGGGAAAAACGAACACCTAAACCTCTCTGTTCGAGCTCTGATTTCTCTTATTTTATTTTGATGATCATTCCTACCTATGTAGGTTGGGCTCAACAAAATATTTTCGCATTCGGAAGAGAAAGTTGGTGACTGAAATTTCGTAAATAGATCTCGCCACGACGAAAAACGTCTTTGCTGTAATGACTTCCATCCCAAATCGCGTATCATATCTGTCACACTCTCTCCCCTATTACGCGATAATACAAAACGAGCTGCCCTTTTTTGCACCCTTTCGATGTCCTCCGTCAATCCCACCTGGTAAGGATCCCACTCCGCGCAGCAATATTGTAACAGAGGACGAACGAGTGTAGTGTAAACTGTCACTTTAGTGGACTTGTTGCACTCTTCTAAGTGTCCTGCCAATGAAACGCAACCCTTGGTTCGCCTTCCCCACAATATTATCTATGTGGTCTTTCCAGCTGAAGTTGTTCGTGATTTTAACACCCAGGTACTTAGTTGAATTGACAGCCTTGAGAACTGTACTATTTATCGAGTAATCGAACTACACATGTGGATCACCTCACACTTTTCGTTATTTAGCGTCAACTGCCACCTGCCACACCATATACCAATCTTTTCTAAATCGCTTTGCAACTGATACTGGTCCTCGGATGACCTTACTACACGGTAAATTACAGCATCATCTGCGAACAACCTAAGAGAACTGCTCAGATTGTCACCCAGGTCATTTATAGAGATCAGGAACAGCAGAGGTCCCAGGACGGTTCCCTGGGGAACACCTGATATCACTTCAGTTTTACTCCATGATTTGCCGTCTATTACTACGAACTGCGAACTTCCTGACAGGAAATCACGAATCCAGTCGCACAACTGAGACGATACCCCATAGGCTCGCACCTTGATTAGAAGTCGCTCGTGAGGAACGGTGTCAAAAGCTTTCCGGAAATCCAGAAATACGGAATCAACCTGCGATCCCCTGTAGATAGTGGCCGTTACTTCGTGCGAATAGAGATAGCTGCGTTGCACAAGAACGATGTTTTCTGAAACCATGCTGATTACGTATCAATAGATCGTTTCCTTCGAGGTGATTCATAATGTTTGAATACAGTATATGCTCCAAAACCCTACTGCAAACTGACGTCAATGATATAGGTCTGTAGTTCGATGGATTACTCCTACTACCCTTCTTAAACACTGGTGCGACCTGCGCAATTTTCCAATCTGTAGGTACAGATCTCTCGGTGAGCGAGCGGTTGTATATGCTTGCTTAGTAGGGAGCTTTCTGCCATTAATTCACGTAGGTATGTAATTTAGAGCAACTAAGGGGACGACGGAAGAAAGATAAAAATGACGATCGCAAATAATTGATCATAACGCCCGTCATCACAGTCGCATGATCGACTTAGGATCGCACGTTCGATGTGTATCGTTTGGACCACGCGACTTCGATAGGCAATCATTCTTGGAAATTACCGATTGTTCGTTCAATATCCTTGCAACGGACCATGTGGTACTAAGGAAGTGTGTTATTAGTAAGTAATGGGCTGCTATAGTCAAAGTATGTGAGCTGTGTCGAGTCCTATCAACTCGTTGACTGTTACTAAGCAACGGCTTCACGCATGGCGCCACATAGATACGAGGAAGTTAGCGACTGTGAAGGAGAGCGCCTTCTCCACTCCTGGCGGACGAGGTGAGTGGGCGGTTTCAGTGGAGGACGTGATTGAGCCCAAGAGGTCGGTGCCGGCAGCTGCTTGAGCGCGCGCGCAGGAGGCAAAGCGGTCAGCTGTACATCGGGCGAAAAAGTCGCCGGGTCGCGGGAGACGGTGTACCAGTAGCCCCTTGGAACAGTTTCTGTTCAGGTGAGAGAACTGTGCTCGGTGAGCACGTTTCACAACTTGGCTGGTGCGGTGAGCTTGTCACGTTGAAATATAGTACAGTTTGTTCAGCGTTACTTGCCAAACCTTGTGACTAACAGCGTGGTCGCCATTCATGTGCTGGTTAATACCTGTCGACAGGGTGGAGAGCAGTGGACTATTTTTCATGTTCAGTGGTTTCCACCCATCATTTTGTTCTTCTCATTAAATGTTGGAATTAAGTGTCCTGTACTAGCACTTAAATTGGCCATTTATCAATGCGTGTCCAGGGTAGATAGCGAGAATAGTTTGTGTGGTACACTTGGTCTGACCTTGCTTAGTGAGTGCGTTCGGTCTTAATTTTTTTAAAGTGATTTTTTGTAACTTAATTTGACACTCTGCACTGCTTAACTTTATTTGATTAGGCTCCGCTCATTTGCATTGTCCTTGCAAGTTTCAAGCTAGCTGTATTCTCCTTGTACCAAGTTTACCAAGACTCCCTATGGAACTACCCAGAAGTTTAGAGCCATTTCCATGGCCAAAAGCTATAGCGAATAGTGTTCTTTTTCATGCGTGAAGTTTTAATTATTCAAGGGCAGACGGAAGGCAAGTGGGCTTTAAAAATTTGATTTTTATATTTTAGCATATTTGAAACACCTGGTCTTTCCTGAGTGAAACAGTATTTTGTTTTTTACAAATACGACAATTTTTTCGTGAGATATGATGGTTTCCCTGACGTACGGTCTTTGCCCGAATGATCCTGACACTTGCTGCAAGTACAGGAGAAGTGCCAGATATGACCACAAACATTATTTACCTGCATCAGTAATGAATGAAATTAAACCCATATTTAGAGACCTTTGTAAAGATACCTTGTTGAAGAAATGTCTTCATGGGAAAACCAAAAATTTAAATGAATGTCTTCTGGAACCGGTTACCGAAAAACTGTATTTGTTCAACTTACAACCCTCAAATTTGGTGTTTATGATGTTATTTTATGCTTCAATGATGGTATAATTAGAAAACAGCATGTTTTGGAATTATTGGGCATAAAATCTAGTGGAAATACTGCAATATCCTTGGTACAAATAGATAAAGAGAGAATCCGCAAAGCAGATATTGCTGATTTAAAATGCACATAATAAGCCACATAGAAAAGAAGAGGGACCAAGAAAATAAAAGAAGATCAGCATGATTCAGATGATTCTCAGCATGGTGAAGGAAAATATTAGTGGTAAGTAATTCTCATCAATAACAGTACTAGAATTGCAATATTAAACTTTAAATGGATTTTCCTAAAAACTACATTTTTTTTTTACTTTCAGGTACCATTATTTGATAAACTAATGGGGTTAGAAGCATGAAACTTCGTCAATTTGTACTGGAGATGGTAATAAGTTATTACAAGTAAATTGAGAACCATCAAGCAATCAGAAATTGTTTTATAATAATTAATGTACAAAAAAGTTAAATTTTACTAGTGAAAGATTAAAATTTTTTTTCTTCAAAATCATGAGAGGTATTATGTTCATTTTACTTGTAAATTGAGGCATATATGTTATATATATGGAATAAAAATTTCATTGTTTTATCACTTATAGTTCTTTTGAAAAGTGTACCTATTCAAAGGGTAAAATAGCACCGGCAGAATAGGGATAAAAATTGCTTTCCATCTCCCCTTAAGGAATTTCCATTAGAAGCAAACACTTTTAATTTATTCTACTTTTTATTTATGCGATTGACATTATTCAAACATTTGTTGCTATTTGGTTAACAAGAGCTAACAGCTACTGTTTTAACACGTACAAGCACTGTTGTTGTAATTTGTTTGTTCTATCCGTTGAGTTAAGATTATTTAGAAGTATCTTGAATGATAGTTGTAAAATGTTTCTGGCTAGACGCAATATAATCTGTGATTTTGAAGAACTTAAAAGAGACATTCGCTTTGTGAACTTGTTACTGTGTGTTTAAGTGTATTTCTTGAAACGCGTTAACGGAGATATCGGACAGGAATGCGAATGGAACATTTGATTGAGTTCAGTGACACACGTCAATATCAATTTTATTACACAGGTAAGCTACCATTTTCACAATCCACCAAAGACAACATATGACTATTCTCATGTATGAAATAAGGAGGAGGTTGGTTGGTTGGTTGGTTGGTTGGTTTGTGGGGGTTGAAGGGACCAGACTACAAAGGCCATCGGTCCCTCAGGAGGAGGAATTTCCTTAATAATCTTAGTAGCATGTACTGCAGTTTCCACAAAATATTGATTGAAGCTCCATCCGCTGTTTTATCAATAATTACTGTCAAGAAATATACAAACTAAGCCTATGAGCATTCCGCTGCGGCCTCCACGCGCCGTCGCCTCTAATGTCCCCCGACCCCACGAGCGCCTCGCCGCCGAGAGGAAGCATGGCCAGCCTAGGCGGCTAGTGCCCACCTAAACCCCTTAGTGCCGTGCACGGCACATTCTATTTTCTGTTCTAGAAGTACAAGTCACTGCGCTACTTTGCAGATCCTGTACAACGTCGCTTCCAACATTATGAATTAATGTCGGGTTCGAGAGCTGCCTACAAAACCTAATTTATTGAGCATTGTCATTTAATTGCATTGTCATTTGTGGTTTTGCTTAGTGCTGGGAAACTTAAACAAAAGTTTCTTTTTATGAGCGAATGATGTGTATTTGAGGACTGGTCCTACAACTCCCCAACCACCTTCCTCTATTTAAGTAAGTTTGAAGAAAGAAAATTAATAAAGTGAAATACGTAATTCACGACTTATATTGCAAGAAATTCGTGATGTCTTGAGCGCCGTCTACATTTTAATAGACTTTTAAGAGTGCTAGAGCATGAATAAGTATAAAAAAATCGATTTATTAATTTTTGTCTTAAAAATTCTCTGTAGTTTTCTGCACAACAAAAAAGTTTACTTCGAGGAAATTGTACCGAAGAAAACCCCAAAATTAGAAGAATTTAAAAGTGCCTGCATATGTGACGACCCCCCCACCCCCATGTCATTCAGGTAGGTCTGTTAAAACAAATTTTGTTCTTACTTCTTTGTCAGACCAGATTATCAGAGAAGTAATTACGTGGTAGAAGTCAAAACCCAAATGATAATTTTAACAACTGTGTATAGGAACGGATACCAAAAACTCTACTGGCAGGACAAAATAATTCGAAAACAGATGTGCTGGATGCTCTGCTATATTTCACTGATGGTACATTTCCAAATTTTAAGATTATGGAATTAATGGGAATGCCTGGTGAACTAAATACATTCGAAGGAATGAAATCAGTATTGGAAGGCGCCAAAGAAGCGAGAATAGGAAGAGAAGCACGAAGAAGAAAAGGGAGGGGGAACAACACCAGAAACAATAGGAATATGGACCTGGGATGCATTAGTGTTGTGCTCAGTAGGCAGAGAAACAGATTTAAGTTTAACATGAATTTCCTAGTAGTTTATTTTTTTGACGTTCTGGCACACATTGATTTAAAAGTTACTAAAGAAAGAGAACTGAAATTTTGTATACTGTCTTAAAACATAAATAAATTTGAAAATTGAAGACTTTTTCAAAGAAAACTATGAGTTAATTACGGAAACTTTTGATAATCATTATTTAAAAACTTTTGACCCGTAACTTATGACCAACCTCTATTTAAAAGTGTATTTTAAATGTAATAGTGTAAAGAACATGCAGATACAATCATGTTTCTACTTTGTTTTTATTTCTAGATAAGTGTACATATGCTGTACATATATGACATGCTTTATTTCACTTGCAACACAACATACAATTCAGAAAAAAGTGCGAGACCAAAAGCTGTGGTTCATACATAAATATTCCCAAAAGACCCGTTAAAAGATGATAAGCGTTATATGGGCTTATAACACTTATTCTTTGAGTTATACTGTTTAGAAAAGTGACAAATTTTCCAAAATTTCCTCTTGTGTTCCCCAATCTTCGTCCTTAAGTACGCTGGGATAGTGACAGGATACGTCGGCAAAAGAAGAGGCGGAAGTAATTGTTCAATACGCTATAATGCGGACGAATCGTTACATAGTGGAAATGTACAAAATGTACAAAATGCATGAAATCGTTTCAAGACTGGACGGAAGAGTTACCCAGGTCAATATGAATAGAGGTGATGGAAGACTTTGTGCTAGAGTTGATTTCGCAGTATGTCTCCTATGCTGCATGATCTCATTACTCTGTTCTTACATTGTTACGTACCTGCTTCTCTTCTATTTTCGTTCGTCATTTAGTCCTGTTAGTTGCGGAGGATGACAGTCTCTGAACTTCGTGGGATTTATCTTTCTGAGAACTAGTTAATATGCCGACAGATCCGTAATTGCATTAAGTGAAGAGCAGAAACTAGTTCCTGCGAGTTCAAGACTTGGTGTCAGGAAGCGAAACTGTGGAGCGAGACGTCTGTTGCATCTCGCCCTCATTCAACTAAGGGTGAAGTTTCTATCACCGTGGCCGCTTCACGAAACACAGCAGCCGCTTCGTTGTCGCTGAACTGAACAACGTTTCAGTTACTTGGCTGCAAAACACCTGCCTTTATGGGAGTCTCAGCGCCAGTACCTCTGACTGACCGAAAGTCAGCATGAAGTGATATCTGTCGTTCCCCAGGGACACGTTATAGGTCATTTCCGGTTTCTAATCTGTATAAACAATTTGGGAGCCAATGCGTACAGCCCTCTCATATTGTTTGGAGATGATGCTGTTGTTTGTGACGTCATCATAAGATCAACACGAATTACGAAATAATTTAGACAATATATCTGTATGGTGTGAAAAGTGGCATTTGACCCTGAGAAATAGAAAATGTGAGGTCTTCTACATGATTACTAAAAAAAAAAATTCATTAAATTTTGGTTACGCTATGCGTAATACAAATTCAAAGGTTGTTGATTCATCTAAGAACCTACAAGTACGAACAGCTTAAATTGGGACCATCACATAGAAAATTTTATCAGCAGAACACTTCAAAGATACAACGCGTCAGCTACAGAGACTGTCTACATTACGCTCGCTTGTTCGTCCTCTGCTAAAGTGTTGCTGCGCAGTATGATTCCTTACGCTTTACTATCGTCTGAGAACATCGAAAAAGGTTAAAGAAGGTTAGTTCGTTTAATATTACCGCGAAATAGGGGAAAGAGTGTCACGGAAGTGGTATGTGAGCTGGGATGGCAATCGCTTCGTTTTGGCGAGATCTTTTTATAAAATCATCAACTTTCTCTTCTGAATTCGAAAACATTTTGTCGACTCGCACCTATATAGGAAGGAATGACAACCGAAATAAGAAAAGAGAAGTCAGAGGTGGCACGGAAAGACTTATGTGTCCGTTATTCCCGCATGCTGTCCGAGAGTGTAACGGTCGAGTTCTTTCTTTCGTTTTTGCCTTTTCTCACAGTGAGGCAGGGTTGTCATGGTTAATCTGATTTGACAATGTTAGTGGAAGGGGTGGCCGGATGCCCTTCCTGCTGCCACCGTGTACCCCCCAGGACGGAAGTAGTGTACCCCAACTGTCTGCGACTAGTGTAATCCATGGAATAATAAGAGAGTGTTCAAATGTCTGTGAGCCTTGGAACTGAGGCGGGATGTGGAGACCAGCCCGGTATTCACCAAGGGGGATGTGGAAAACCGCCTAAAAACCACATACAGGCTGGCTGGCACACCGGCCGCCGTCGTTAATCCGCTGGGCGGATTTGATCCGGGGCCGGCGCGCCTACCCGAGTCCAGGAAGCAGCGCGTTAGCGCTCTCGGCTAACCTGGCGGGTCAGAGAGTGTAACGGTCGAGTAATAGTCTCAAAATAGTTCTGCGATCCCTCTGCCAAACACTTGGATGTGAATTGCGGAGCAGTGATGTAGATGCAAACAGTTCACGAGCTGCACGAAATTATTCGTTTCTACAAATACAGTGAGCTTAGGATCTTCCTACACTATGAAGCAATAAAATTCACAGCAGGTCTACAGCCTCTATTCAAATGCAGAATTGCCGCAAGTGCCGGACCCGCCAATACAAAAGTGAGCGGAGAATATTGGCTGCCCTTTGAGTACAGAAGCAGTAACAGCAGAATGGCTTGGTTAGGAGAGCTCAGTGAGTTTGATCGTGGACTAGTCATTGGATGTCACCTGAGTAACAAATCAATCAGGGACAATTTAACCCCTCTAAAGCTGTCCAAGTCGACTATTGGTGATGACTGTGAAGTGTGAGCGCGAAGGAACAACCACAGAAAAACCAAGACGAAGCAGATCTCATGCATTGACGGACAGAGATGAATCACTCTATAAGCTGTGGCAATCCGATGGAAGGGTTGGGTTTGTTGTATAGCATCATGTGGAATCACAACAGTGAAGTATGGACAAGGTGGACATGCAGACCAGCGGTATTTTTAGTAACTAGGGTGTGATAGGTTCGAATCCTGGCTCGGGCATGGATGTGTGTGGTATCCTTAGGTTAGTTAGGTTTAAGTAGTTCTAAGTCTAGGGGACTGATGATCTCAGATGTTAAGCCCCATAGCGCTTAGAGCCATCTGAACCATCTAAATGCTCAGGGTATGGAAATATTTTACAGCATTGTGTAGTGTGTAGATTAGAGGAACAGTTCGAAGACGATGTTCCCTTCTGTCAGCAGGACAATGCACTCTGTCGTAAGGCAGCATCTGCGAGGCGACGTTTTGTGGACAGTAGCATTCCTTAAATGGACTTTCCTGCCACACTTCCGACCTGAACCCAATGATATACCTCTGAGATGAGTTAGAACGTCGCCTTCCTCCAGTTCCCAGTGTCCAACATCACTACCTTCTCTTGGTTGTCCTCCTGTCATTGAAAGTGTCCCCAGTAGAATTCAAGTCGTCATAAAGATTCACTTAATATTACTGTCCAGTAGTAGGTGAACGGGTACTTTTGATCAGATAGTGTATATAGATAGGTTCAAAATGGTTCAAAAAAAAAGGCTCTGAGCACTATGGGACTCAACTGCTGAGGTCATTAGTCCCCTAGAACTTAGAACTAGTTAAACCTAACTAACCTAAGGACATCACAAACATCCATGCCCGAGGCAGGATTCGAACCTGCGACCGTAGCGGTCTTGCGGTTCCAGGCTGCAGCGCCTTTAACCGGACGGCCATATATAGATAGGTCACGTACGCCTGAACATATCAGTAGAGCAAATTATGATGAAAACACAGAAGAGTGGACCATTCGCACTTAATCCCCAAAACGTCGTGTTAATATTGAAGCTCACGGCCCCTCTACAAGTATTCAAATGTGGAGGGATAATTTATCAGACGGCAAGACGACAATCGAGATGTTATTAAATAACCGTGTAGTCAGCACCACCGGCAACAACTTCTTGGGGTTGGGTTGGGTTGTTTGGGAGAGGAGACCAGCCAGCGAGGTCATCGGTCTCATCGGATTAGAGAAGGACGGGGAAGGAAATCGGTCGCGCCCTTTCAAAGGAACCATCGCGGTATTTGCCTGGAGCGATCTAGGGAAATCACGGAAAACCTAAATCAGAATGGCCGGACGCGTGATTGAACCGTCGTCCTCCCGAATGCGAGTCCAGTGTGCTAGCCACTGCGCCAGATCGCTCTTGTCTTTCAGAGTAGTACGAGTATCAGAATTATGTGGGTGTGGTATGACTCACGGAGTTGGTAAAGGTGCAATGAAATATAAGAGAAAATGCAGCTACCACTGCTATTGGATTCAGTAAGCAGTAGTAGGATGTAATATGACTAGTCTCCACCGACGTCTCCAGAATGTGTGACTGCAAATTAGAATTTGAGGAATAGAAAAGTAAACTTCATCTTTCCATTTACATAATGGACGAAATCGTGCGGAAATAGTCCTGAATATACAACTAATCCGTGTAACAGTATGGTTATGTTTGTTTTGTTTTATTTACACTAATTTTGATGTTTATTTCTTCTGGGTCTTTGTAGCACAGGAGTGTTTCTATTCGTTTTTTAATTAATTTCCCTTTTGCACTCATCCATTAGTACTGTATTAAATGTTCTAAGCTTCTTTGGTGATTTACACTCCTGGAAATGGAAAAAAGAACACATTGACACTGGTGTGTCAGTCCCACCATACTTGCTCCGGACACTGCGAGAGGGCTGTACAAGCAATGATCACACGCACGGCACAGAGGACACACCAGGAACCGCGGTGTTGGCCGTCGAATGGCGCTAGCTGCGCAGCATTTGTGCACCGCCGCCGTCAGTGTCAGCCAGTTTGCCGTGGCATACGGAGCTCCATCGCAGTCTTTAACACTGGTAGCATGCCGCGACAGCGTGGACGTGAACCGTATGTGCAGTTGACGGACTTTGAGCGAGGGCGTATAGTGGGCATGCGGGTGGCCGGGTGGACGTACCGCCGAATTGCTCAACACGTGGGGCGTGAGGTCTCCACAGTACATCGATGTTGTCGCCAGTGGTCGGCGGAAGGTGCACGTGCCCGTCGACCTGGGACCGGACCGCAGCGCCGCACGGATGCACGCCAAGACCGTAGGATCCTACGCAGTGCCGTAGGGGACCGCACCGCCACTTCCCAGCAAATTAGGGACACTGTTGCTCCTGGGGTATCGGCGAGGACCATTCGCAACCGTCTCCATGAAGCTGGGCTACGGTCCCGCACACCGTTAGGCCGTCTTCCGCTCATGCCCCAACATCGTGCAGCCCGCCTCCAGTGGTGTCGCGACAGGCGTGAATGGAGGGACGAATGGAGACGTGTCGTCTTCAGCGATGAGAGTCGCTTCTGCCTTGGTGCCAGTGATGGTCGTATGCGTGTTTGGCGCCGTGCAGATGAGCGCCACAATCAGGACTGCATACGACCGAGGCACACAGGGCCAACACCCGGCATCATGGTGTGGGGAGCGATCTCCTACACTGGCCGTACACCACTGGTGATCGTCGAGGGGACACTGAATAGTGCACGGTACATCCAAACCGTCATCGAACCCATCGTTCTACCATTCTTAGACCGGCAAGGGAACTTGCTGTTCCAACAGGACAATGCACGTCCGCATGTATCCCGTGCCACACAACGTGCTCTAGAAGGTGTAAGTCAACTATCCTGGCCAGCAAGATCTCCGGATCTGTCCCCCATTGAGCATGTTTGGGACTGGATGAAGCGTCGTCTCACGCGGTCTGCACGTCCAGCACGAACGCTGGTCCAACTGAGGCGCCAGGTGGAAATGGCATGGCAAGCCGTTCCACAGGACTACATCCAGCATCTCTAGGATCGTCTCCATGGGAGAATAGCAGCCTGCATTGCTGCGAAAGGTGGATATACACTGTACTAGTGCCGACATTGTGCATGCTCTGTTGCCTGTGTCTATGTGCCTGTGGTTCTGTCAGTGTGATCATGTGATGTATCTGACCCCAGGAATGTGTCAATAAAGTTTCCCCTTCCTGGGACAATGAAGTCACGGTGTTCTTATTTCAATTTCTAGGAGTGTATTTCATCTGAAGCTAGCACAGTTACGTTATCCGCAAACCTAAGCGTGTATATCTCCACTTACGACAAGTGTACAGAAGTCATTGCACTTGGGTTTTGCTTATTCTATGTAGATTCTGAATAGGAATGTGGACAGATTACATTTTTGTCTAGCCCCTTTAAGAATTCTAGCTTATTTTTTAGCATTTCTTATCCTTACTGTCGCCGTTTATTCTTCTTTTCTTTGATTATCCCTCTGTCTTTACAGCCTAGTCCAGCCATTCTTCAAATATCCATTAGTTTATTCCATTTGTCAACATAGAGCGCTTTCCTGAGGCCTACCAAAGCTTTGTAATATTATTTTTGCTGAGCCGTGATCTTTCTTCAGTTATTCGTATACTGCGAAGTAACAGCGTAGCTTCTCTTGTGCACCTGTTTCCTCGGAAGCCAAACAGGTCTTCAGAAAAATTGGTTTCTATTTTCTTCTTAAAGAGTCTGTGTATTGCCCTTGTTAATATTATCGAAATGTCAGTTAGGATGCTCAGTCCTGTGACCTTCGCATGTTACTATTTTTTTCTACTATGGAATCGTTATGACAGTATTTTTCTTGATATGTTCCAGAATAATACAATAACTGATTAAGACATAAATTAGATGCTTTGTTATCAATACTACTAGCCTTCTTTACTTTCAGATCATTTACTGCTTTTTCGAATTCTTCTATTATAACTTCAGGCCTCATTTCCATTTTATCCACTTTCCTGTTACTTCTTATATTGCACTGAACTATTACTGCATTAATTTCAAAATGCTTTCTTATCTGGTTGCATTCCTTTTCCACGTTTGCGTTTTTGAAGGTATCATTAGTTTCAAAGCATATTGTTTCCAGCTACTCTCATTTTGAGTTTTAGCTTTCCCGTTACCTATTTCTTAATCTATTGCATTCTAATTTATTTCTGCCTTTATACTTTCTTCTCTCTTATGTTAATATTGTTGCGTGATCGTTTGCTCATGGTGTGTTGGGTTCATTTTGTGAGAGACCTGTTGTGCTTTAGCTGCTGCTTTACTTGGTATTTTTTAGATTTTACCAACAAAGGTTTGTTATGAAGTATTTCGCGACAGGGTCTTGCTTTGAAAATTTCTCTTTCACTTGCTGCGTCACATTCGGTTAAAATTCTTACTTTCCATGGTATTCTCCATCACCTTCGTCAGGGACTAAAATTGACTGTTGTGAACTTGCAAGGTTCCTTCTTTTATACCCGAGAACTGCATACGATTGGCCGGGTTACGTTATGATGGTGCATACAGAAATGGCACCCTCTACGTCCACAGATTTTGCTTGCTCTCTCTGTCTAGCGTTGCTTGCAGCGCCATCCATCGCATCAGGCGGTGAACTGCAAACTGCAAACAAGCCAAGAGGACCAACCCATAGCGCGGCTTCCATTCTGCGGCGCAACAACTATCAAGATAGACAGAATTCTAAACAAGCAACCAACCAGATCAGTCTCTCGGCCAACCACAAAAATTAAAGAATTGTTGCGACCGTTTAAGGAAAATCTCAGCCTAACAGTGCTGGGAATCTGTAACGTTCCTCACAAGGGTGGCAAGAAGATTTTATTTGAATAAACGAGAATACTTGTTCACGTATGGAACTATTAGGTCTCTGAGAAAAGAAAAGCAGTGGAAATTAGACTTCGTGGAAACAACTTCAGTAGATACACCCGCTATGCACTGAGCAATGCATGGAAGCGTGCACTTGACAAGGAGTATATCTCGCAGTTCACTGCCTCAAGCGATGAATGGTGCTGCTAGCAACACTAGGCAGAGAGTGCAAGCAAAATCTATGGACGTAAAGCGCACCTCTGTAAGCTCCATTATGACGTAAACCAGACAATCGTATGATGTTTATAACACTCCGTCTGCTACTGCTATACCATAACCTTAAAGTTGGAAGCAGGTCGTGAAATAAAACTATCTTGTTAAAGCAATTATGGTATAAAGTAACAGAGCAGTGTTACCCTCTGAGAGGAATTTTGTTATGTTGACCTTGTTGTACCTAACGGAGGTGGCTTATCGGAAATGAAAGTCAGAATTACGTAAATATTTGAACAGTAACAAACAAAATTTTGCCTATGTACACTGTTTAACTGATAAAGAAAACGGTCGCCAGCCTAACTAGGCAAGAAAATGATTAACATTCTCTTTCAAGAAAATAGTTATTAGTAAGTTTAATGGATAAACACAACCTATACTTTGTCACACGCGAGTGCAGTGAACTCTGACACATACATATGTTTACGGTAAGATTGAAACTAACAGTTAGAGCAGCACAAACTATTTGCAAAATTATAACAGATACCGAAACACACTATTACTTTCAGGGCTTATACAAACTGAATGGTCTTTATAACGTTATTATTACTATTCACTGCAGAATCATTAATTGGATAAAGGTTAAGTCTCTCTCAGTTAAATAATTTACTATTTAAAATCAAAGTTAATTGGAATCCACTAACAGGTTGCTGCTCACTATCATTTGAATAAAGAAATAATGGTTTTCATAATTAGTGGTCTTCCCATTACTTGTTACCTAGCATTAACACAATAGACAAACTGTGGATCCTGTTATATTATTAATATGCACTTCCAATACACAAGGGAGACAAACAATTAGCAAACATGAGTATATAACGTTTCACAACTGCAGTTTTTCACTTTTACTACATTGAGAGACAAAATTAACATATATGTAAGATACTGACTCACATTCTGCGATTTACAACAGGCAGTAATGTGATCATTTACTATGCTAAACTTTATAAGCCTCAGTCTTAAGAACTTTTAATTTGAAGTTGGCAACAACACATTAATAAGCAGTTTACTAGGATAATTATTTTGAGCAAGCATCATTAACTTTAACTCACTCTCTTGCCACATTAACTTTAACTTTCTTTTTACTATGTTCAAGAGGCATCAATTAGCAAAACATTGGGCTTTAATGTTCTTTCAGCAAGGACACTCGGAAATCACTTTAGTTCAAACGGAGAGGAACCTGAGAGGTGTTATGATAAGGAGGAAAATCAAGGTAGGTACATAAATTCAGATATAAATTACCTTATATTTGAGCACACTAACACATCCATTAAGCTGATCCTTCACGGTACATTACTATAGTGCTCCATTACAGTGATTGCGCAATGAGGTGGCGATTGCATGTTGGTAGGTGGAATTGCAGGTAGAATGGTTGGACTCTGTCATTTCTTGGTGGCGATGATAGATACAAATTCCAGAATAGTTCCAGCTATTTATCCACCCATCCGAGGTATTGGAAAGTAGCAGAAAAAGCCTCTCTCGAAACCAGCACAATATGCATCTTTTACATGGCAGTGCACAGTTTGGTAGCACGTCCCCGACTCGTAGCTCGTTCCCGACTGACTCTTGTTTCCACCTTTTCTACCTAGGCCAACCACAATTTGCGCGCGCTTCACAGTTCCGTTCCCGAGGGGAACCACAACAACTTTTACATACAGAATGAATGAGAACCCTAAGTGAGGATCAGCAGTTTACATAACAGTAACCAAATACATTAAATAAAACAGAACATTTGCACATATTGACATTTCTACAAAAAAATTATTCATTCAGAAATTACAATTATATATATAGTAAGTTTTGTTCTCTCAAAATGGGACAAAGAATTTAAATGACAGATATACTACATTGCATAGAATCAAATCAAGACATCAAAGTTCTTACAAAGAAAGGAGTATACAATTTTATGTTATCGATTCAAACAAACACATTTACAGAAGCTCAACGATGTAATATTAAATAAAACGAAAGCAAAACAAATCAGTAGAGTATTAGAGCTATGGTGTTACACGTTCAGCAGGTATAAAAGAGGGAACTCTGCAAGTTCACGACAGTTAGTTTTAGTCCCTGACGAAGATGACGGAGGATGTGATCGAAAGCTTGGAATTTTATCCGAATGTGATGCGGCAAGTGTGCGAGGAGCTGGGGTAAGGAAGAGTTTGTACCTCTTTCATTCTGGCGAATTTTGCACGAGAACTGGAGATGCTGTGGACCCCCTCCTTACCTACCACCTAATTGATTACGTGCACAACGGCAATGAAAGACGTTGGCGGTGGACCCTTATAGTTGGTAAAATAAGGAGTGCACGCTCACAATAATTTAATAAGAATCATTATCTACTCAGCAAGGAAAAAGGGAATTTTATCGTAATAAACGACAGAAAATGGTTCAAATGGCTCTGAGCGCTATGGGACTTAACATCTTAGGACATCAGTCCCCTAGAACTTAGAACTACCTAAACCTAACACATCCATGCCCGAGGCAGGATTCGAACCTGCGACCGTAGCAGTCACGCGGTTCCGGACTTAAGCGTCTAGAACCGCACGGCCACCGCGGCCGGCGACAGGAAATGGGATTCTTCATCTATCTATGAAATGGTATGCGGATTAAATATTACAATGTGATTACTGTAGGCTAAAAGGTAGGTCATACTGAACTATTATGAGAATAAGAGTTGGCTCGAGAACAGGGGTCTCCTACTCTCTATGATACAATACATTAACGATAATGACTGGAGGTCCTAGTGAGTCAAATATTACTCCTCCGACTATATTGCAGCATCACAATTAGTAGCGAGAACTCAAATGAGATCACATGGAGAAATAAGCAAGAGAAATAAGCAAACCGAGCGCGCATGCTGCTGACGACTTCAGTATAAAATTGATAGGTCCTACAATGCCGGAGCCGCAAAATACTTTACCCGTCCTGAAACCTGCAGAACGTCGTCGGTAGTCAGCATTCTGATGATGTAGGCGCCGACTTCTGCTGTGCAGCAACTCTGTTTCAACCCCTGGCCTCTAACGCTGTCCGAGAGGTGCGACCAAGTCGCAAGACAGTCCGACTCTGACGAAGATCAGATCCCGAAAGTCCTGCGCCCATGCAATGCAAGAGCGAAGCCAACGTTGCTCAACTGCCAACTACCTTCGAAAACCGCGAACAGCATTCAGTGCTGATTCTAATTTTCCCCCCACACTATCTCAGAACATCAGTCGTGCCAATAGCGACCGTTTCCTCCAAATTCGAGCAAGGCTTTATGACGTCAGATGGCCTCAATGTAAGTTGACCAATCATGCCTCTGCTATTTAGCTCGGGGCACTGAACTTGCCATTTGACCGGCTACGAAAACAACATGCCTAGACCACCGGTCATCCAGCGCCAGCCAGTGGCACCCAGCAGGGCACAGTCTACAAATATTCTCAGTATCATGAGTACAAATCAGTTAGTTGGCGCCAGCAGCCTTTGTTGCAGACGCACCGGAACGGTAAAAACATAAACTGAGGCGACTCTTAGATGACTCGCATGTCGTTTCACCCTGCCCACAATACGCGAAACTCAACCGAGTTCAGTCGTCCCGCCAGTCGCTCAAGCCCATTGATGTACGACCCTCTCAGTATTCACGGAAGTGCAGCCCCCGCACCGGAACCACAGTGTGCCGTGTCCTCTGGTGTCTCGCCTCGCACAGGCCACACAGGGAAATAACAAAGCCGGCCGTGGTGGCCGAGCGGTTCTAGGCGCTACAGTCTGGAACTGCGCGACTGCTACGGTCGCAGGTTTGAATCCTGCCTCGGGCATGGATGTGTGTGATGTCCTTATGTTAGTTAGGTTTAAGTAGTTCTAAGTTCTAGGGGACTGATGACCTCAGAAGTTAAGTCCCATAGTGCTCAGAGCCATTGAACGATTTGAAGTAACAGAGGAAACTAAAAACAAGACCACATAGTTCCCAACATGCATAGCAATCAAATGAAAAGTATTTTGAGCTTTCACTACAAATACTCTCATTAGAATAATCGTATTCGGCCTGTTAACGACCATGCAATGACATAAAATATTAATGAAATTGATGAAAATGAGAGGCGATATGCAAAAGAGGGCATGAAACCTTTCAAGTGCACCGAGAAATTTTTATGCAGTGGTTTGTTGTTGGATCTACATTTTCTTTCAGTTGTAGCTTCACCGAATTTCTATTTTTTTTTCCGTCACTCAGTGTTTCTGAAACTGTAATTTTTTTCGCTTGTATTTTGTACTGAACTGCAACTAAATTCTGGTTGCAGCATAAAGAAGCGCGGGATTAGCCGAGTGGTCTCAGGTGCTGCAGTCATGGACTGTGCGTCTGTTCCCGGCGGAGGTTCGAGTCCTCCCTCGGGCATTGGTGTGTGTCCTTAGGATAATTTACGTTAAATAGTGTGTAAGCTTAGCAGTTATGTTCCAGAAGATTTCACACACGTTTGAACATTTGCAGCATACATCAACATCGCAATAAGATATACTTTGTTTGATTTGGTTTCTTTGTTTCTTTCTGACCATAATGTAATGAATTTGATCCATGTACCCTTGTTTTATCCATGTATAACGTCTTCTTGGGACATTCTGATATAAATGATTGTGATAAACAACTTTTTTCTGCGCAAAAGCTAAAAGAAAAATTCGCCCTCTCTAGCTCCTCATCCATGCCATCCAATCACTTCAGCCTATTGTGTGTGTCCTACCACAGCATTCCATTCACTCATAATAATAAGATTCTCTCTATCTTCCATTTTTACGAACAAACACGCAGCACCACGCCAACTTTTGACAGTTAATTAATTATTCATTGATGCTGTCGGTCATCTAAGACAGCGACCGGCTGCTGCACGTCGCTCTGGCATCATCTATGCACCCAGCTATGGCGAGTTGGTGCACCGCTGACGTCGCACACGCTCACCACCGGTGGTTTTTCTTTTTTCTTTTTTTCTTTCGTTGGCGCTCTCTGATCATCTACAAAATATATTTTTTTAACACATCGTACACGTATATTTACAGCAACCACCAGGTGTTACTATTAAGTTGCCGGCCCGAGTGGCCGAGCGATTAATGGCGCTGCAGTCTGGAACCGCACGACCGCTACGGTCGCAGGTTCGAATCCTGCCTCGGGCTTGGATGTGTGTGATGTCCTTAGGTTAGTTGGGTTTAAGTAGTTCTAAGTTCTAGGGGACTTATGACCACAGCAGTTGAGTCCCATAGTGCTCAGAGCCATTTGAACCATTTTTTATTATTAAGTTATCGGGTAGGATGCTCAGCACTAGAAAGGGCGAGCGCAACCCATGCGTTTTGACACAACACACATGATGGCTGGAATCATGCAAGTATAAATATAAATTCAAAAGCTTAAACACATAGAAAAAGTGAAATTTATGCGGCTACACGCCCGAAATTTTATGAAACAGTCATTGCGCCGCGAAAATATGTAGATGCATACTTCAACACAGTTTGTACTTAGGAGCGAAGATAACGGGTGAAAGTAGTATCACCGGTAGAAATGCATTCTTATCAGTCCTAAGTCTTGCTTTTTTTCTGTAGGCTGACGCGAGAGGGTTAGCCTTATGTGCATTCAGAGTAGTGCTTACGTTACTATTCTCGGAAGAACTGAATGTCCGTGTTCTGATGACGAAATTGATTTTAGACCAGAAAACAAAAAGGAAGGTAGGTGCGCCCAGTCGAATCATCGAATAAAATTACATGGATGCACCGCATATGTCGTAGAATTATAGTTCAATTCTTTTATCTTGGCGGTTCGCGTATGCCCGCCCAGACGCGGGACATTGCTGCTGTGCCAGTTGTACGCTCCAAGAGAAGCAGCGCCATAGTATAGTTCGTAAACTTATGTTTAGAGGGGGGGAGGGGGGGAGCGCGGTTTATGAAGTAAAGCCACCACGACCGCATTAACCCTTCCGCAGAGACGTGCTCGCCGCATTCCGCGATGTGCGCGATTTTGTCATCATTGCACTGCTCGTCTGTGCAATACATGCTGCTTCGACTGCTTTGACACACTTTATCATTCGATTTCACAAAAAGTATTTGGCCCAAAAATTTGATTTTTACACATATTCTTGACTGATACCTTCCCCCCATAAGTGATTTAATTTTGTTTCGATGTTCAACGCAGTTATTGTGCAGCATTAGATGTAGAAAACCATTGCACGAAATTTTGAAGAGTTTGCAGAGGTAAAAGTCCATAGCATATACTTTCTGTATGGTCGATTTTAGTTGCCACTAGACATTTCAAAAAATTACATTCAAACGAATTAGATTCATGAAGTAAGACACTTCGATAATGTTCTTAAAATAGAGAAAATATTAAGCCCTGAACTCAGACCCTTTTGCTTATCAGCCATATACTTTAACCATTACGCTAACGTAGCTCGTCATTCAATGTAGCTCCCGGAGGACTTTAAAACGTCACGTAAAATACCGACAAACACTGTTGGTATGATTATGTATTACTCACGTTTCGTCGAAGTACAATAGGAAATAAACAATTACCGCTGTTCTTTATTGCGAAAAAGCGGTTAGTGAGAATGATACAAACACCTTTCCTTGCTATCACCTGAATCAGGAGGCTTATTGCTTGTTTAGTTTAATTAATTAATAGAATATGAAGCAATTGGTATAAAGAATGCTTTTTCCAAACTTTCTATAAAAGAAAGTCTGCTATCAAGACATTAATTTCGTTCAATTACTTTATTTATGACTGAACGTTTCTAAAACTGAAGGCACTCGTCCGTGCTCTGCACTGCATTCGAGCTCTGGCAACGACGTTCTCTGTTCATTGGCTGCCTGTGTTTTGTGACGTAAGATGCGCAGAACGAACCTAAACTCGGCCGCCGTCATAAATGACGCGCACTTTAACAGCACATCCGGTGCATCTGTACCATACATCAACGGATATCGTCCATCCCTACTCGAAGGGGCCCCGGGCGGCCTAGGTTGGGCTCTCCCCTGCAGCCGGCAGCCGCGGCTGGCTGCGCACATCTGGGCTGCCCTGTCGCAGCGTCGCGGATGGCCCGCGGCGCGCTAATATGACGTGTGAGTTATGGCCGTAGGTGCGAAGGCTCGGGCGATGCGGAGCGGCCCTAAGACGGCTCGGCCCCGCCGACGGCAGTAAATCTCCATAGCCGGCGGCGAAAATGTCTGCCGCCGCGCCATAGCGCCGCGGGCCGGGGAGGGGTCCCCGCGGTTCTGCCCAATGACGCGGTCGATAAGCGCCACAAGAGGAGCGCCACATTAGCCTGTTAAGTAATTCACCGGCCAGACGCAACAGTGTGACTGTGCGCGCGCAAACTCATCAACTGTCTGCGGCGCTTGCCGCGTAATCACACACGGGACGGATTGATGGATGAGGTAATAACACTCTACTGACGGATTAGAGTGCGCTGGAAATTAGATAGCGCTCACAGATTCCGCCCACATTATCGGTTGATGAAGCATGGTGATATGTGGAGGTACAATAGCGGTAATCTAGATTCTTTCCAAAAGGAAATGTTTCATGAACTGTCGACTGTGACACAGCAATAGTGTCTCTTCGTCTACATTTACATTCACACTCTAGAACCACTATAACGAACGTAGCAGAGTGTAGGGGATACTGGGGAATTCCAATCACGCAGACAATCCCGATCGCTTTTTATCGCAGTAAAAAATTCTCCCTCATGTGCTCTGGTTGCTGCTGCAATCTATGGAAAGTAATAAGAATTAAAACAACACTATCAGCCATCGTCTGGTGGTGCAGCTTAGAAACTAGTCTTACGGGTTTCATGAATTTTCTTTTAGTTTCAGCTGTCTGATTTAACCGATGTTTGTGTGAGTGTTCTTATAAGATTTGTAGAATACTTGCGATTTATAGCTTGATTACATATATGAAATCAGTTGTGACAATGTGGGGTATAATCCAAACTGAAATATTCCAACTAATTTGCAAGATACGTGATGACGTGTGGATGGGGCAGAAATCGTAAAAGAATTTTGAATAAAGCTACATGGGCACAAGAGCAGCTGCAAAGTGATATTAAAGCTTGTAAAAATGGGTAACCTGTAAGGTCAGTGGCAAAAGAAAAGGGAATTCCTCTCAACGCCCCCATGAGATAATCAAGAAGGAAGTTAAGGAGGCCCTTAGACTGGGTCGGGAAAGGTGTTACTGTTCAATATGAAAAAGAAACTCCATAACATCTCAAGATGATAGCAAACATGTTTTATAGCCTCAGTCCTCCGTATCTTAGAAGAGCTGCTCATGAATTTGCAGAAGCAACAAAATAGCTACCAGTTTCAACCCAGTTGGACGTATGCCTGGTTGCTATTGGGCAGAGAGTATTCTGGAGAGGAATCCACTGTTTCGGGGCGCAAGGAAGCCAGAATCAATCGGCGTGAGCCGGATTTGAGGCTTCAATAAGGAAGAAGTGTCCACATTCTCTGATTCTCTGGCTGAAAGATCCAGTAACTCAAATCAAACTTAGGGTGCATTATCTTCCAGTACAGAAAGTCATTTATGGAAATATCGCCAACTCCAGAAGAAATAGACAAGAACAGTAATGGCAGCACTCACTCAGTTACCCTTGAAAAAATTCTTGAAATAAAAAAGGAGAAAAAGGCGGAAAATGTAAACAAAGAGAAATAGGGCGCTTTGCAGAAGAGGAAAACAATCGTTCAGAAGAAAATTGTAGGTCCCAGGAGGAGGGTAGCTGCTGCCTTTGATGATACTATGTCAGACAGTCACCCTGAAACATGTGCGGTGGTAATTCGAACGGCGACATTGAAACTGGCGGGGAAACGTGTGCAGTTAGTGCTGACTATGGAAGGCACGGCGAAATATGGTACAGGTATGCAACCTGTAATGTATGAGCATATTCATGTTTTTCAGGGTAGGACGAATCAAACCAGTACAAGTGCGATTTTTGTGTAAACTCAATTGCACAGTAAATAGGAAACAATCACTTATTAAGATTTCAGCAACTTATATTATTGTGACTTTCATATTCCTTACATACCATAATACGTAGTTTAAATATGGTTCTGCAAGCATTTGTCTTGATTTGAGAGCTGCTTTTCTTCATTATAGTGTAATAGTCATGGATTTCCTTGTTTGTAATCTGGTAACATTTATTCTTTAACTTAACTCCATAAAGATTTATCCCCATCTGTGGCTATTGCTGGTCAAATCGGTTTTTTCGTTTGATTCACTTTGTACACGACAGCTGATATATAATAATGCAAAAAAACATTTCAATGGATATTAAAATGCCATTTAATAAATAAGCATCTAAGTTTTTGTTATTCTGTTTGCTTCTTAAGTGAATGCCATTCCCCCATCAGTCATACGTTGTATTGTACCACACATCTAGGCTCCTGCCTTTTCAATTCATAAATGAAGGATGGGTTGGTTAGTCCGAGGGGTGGCGGGGGAGGGGGGGCGGGGGGTCAACCTGATGTGGCAGATACGAACACGCCAAAGGATGGTAGATTCCCAGTGGGAGGGGCGGAAGGAGGAGCGCCACGTGATGAAAGTCCCCTTGATCTTACTGATCGCACGACTTTTATCAGACAGCGTGGTGGCCCCCCAAGAGATGGCCCTTGACTGAATAAAAATAAATTTGACGTGAAGCCGCAAATCCGCCGCCGGAGCGGTCACGGAGAACTGGAGGTAGGTGGCTGCTGCCCCCCCCCCTCCCCCTTTCGCCAGACGATCAGTAGGCTTATTATCCCGAGATACCCACGTGGCCATAACCCAACGGAGCAAGAGTGTGTCTAGGTCTGATAGTAGAGTGACCCATTGCATGGTGTACAGAGGCACCGCAGCTGGCGGTTAGGGCTTGGGAGAGGGAAAGGAGCTTTGATTGATAGAACCAGTATTTTTTAATTTGTTGCAGCTCAAGGAGGCAGCGTGGCTATTTAGTCTGTTAGGCCCCTGTTCATATACGTCGCTGTGACGGTTGTTTCCTCCCAACGCTGAGCAACGGAATGTACAGATATTCTGTGTGATTTTATGAATAGTCGCTGGTGATACACTGGTTTTGGCGAATTTAGGTGCTCGAGCTATCAATTGAATGTCGTCTTGTGGACAGTTTCGGTCGTAAGAAATAGTTTGCTGTGGTAAATCCAGCTTGAGCCTGGTTAGACAGAGAAGTAGATCTGTAGGTGCTGAGTTTCTGGGAATCGGTGAAACCGAAATCCGGTCCATGGTGTATGATTAGTGGTCGCAGCTCGCCCAGAGGTAGTGGGGTTGTTAGCTGTTTAGTTGGGGTGGTTTGTGAGTGATTGGTGTGTGTGTCGAGAACATTTTTGTTGTTGTTTAAGTACCATAATCCTACAGTGGACCTAACATGGGCTCGTACAGACTCGAACTGTTTCTCAGTAGTATAATAGTTCGCACCAGTAGTGGAGCTGATAAGATGCCAAAATAAAGGAACCATTTTACAAGCAACAAGCAGCTAAACAAAAACTTGATTAGCCAAAGTAACGAGTGGCCGAATTCAAGTTGGGGAACTTAGCGATTCACGTATTGTCAACGCCTGAAGAAGTTCAGATTTGTGTAAAATTGTTATTTAAGGTTGGATTTAAAGTGGCGGTGGCATCTAGGGTTTTTATATTTTTTTTTTATTACTGAATTTCCGTTTTGTGGGGTGTGGTAGTCTTTCATGGCCCTCGCGCACTTACATGAATAAAAGTATATTGAAATACCTAGAGACAATAAATTCGTTTTCTCGGGTTAACAGAAACCTTACCTGTATTGAATTAGTAGCTGGTATGTGTGCATATATATTTTGTGAGAAAAGCAATCTTAATGACGCTTTGCAGGAGACAAGTATACGATGATATTTGTAAGTGTTGCCCGGTCAAAACCGTTCATCAATCGAGTCGATTTACATTAAATATACAGAGGTCAGGTATGTTAAATAGTTAAAACGATTTCATTGATGGAAAGAGTGTCCTAAGTAACCTTAGTTTGAAAGGAAGTAGTAGAAGTTTATTACGGAAAAGTCAACGATTACAACGATAGCAGAGAATGGTACATCTGTGGAGTACGTTCCGTCGTGTTATTTACATAGCAACGCTGGGCTAAGCGGAAAGAGACATAGTGGCAGCATAAACTACACTCCTGGAAATTGAAATAAGAACACCGTGAATTCATTGTCCCAGGAAGGGGAAACTTTATTGACACATTCCTGGGGTCAGATACATCACATGATCACACTGACAGAACCACAGGCACATAGACACAGGCAACAGAGCATGCACAATGTCGGCACTAGTACAGTGTATATCCACCTTTCGCAGCAATGCAGGCTACTATTCTCCCATGGAGACGATCGTAGAGATGCTGGATGTAGTCCTGTGGAACGGCTTGCCATGCTATTTCCACCTGGCGCCTCAGTAGGACCAGCGTTCGTGCTGGACGTGCAGACCGCGTGAGACGACGCTTCATCCAGTCCCAAACATGCTCAATGGGGGGCAGATCCGGAGATCTTGCTGGCCAGGGTAGTTGACTTACACCTTCTAGAGCACGTTGGGTGGCACGGGATACATGCGGACGTGCATTGTCCTGTTGGAACAGCAAGTTCCCTTGCCGGTCTAGGAATGGTAGAACGATGTGTTCGATGACGGTTTAGATGTACCGTGCACTATTCAGTGTCCCCTCGACGATCACCAGTGGTGTACGGCCAGTGTAGGAGATCGCTCCCCACACCATGATGCCGGGTGTTGGCCCTGTGTGCCTCGGTCGTATGCAGTCCTGATTGTGGCGCTCACCTACACGGCGCCAAACTCGCATACGACCATCATTGGCACCAAGGCAGAAGCGACTCTCATCGCTGAAGACGACACGTCTCCATTCGTCCCTCCATTCACGCCTGTCGCGACACCACTGGAGGCGGGCTGCACGATGTTGGGGCGTGAGCGGAAGACGGCCTAACGGTGTGCGGGACCGTAGCCCAGCTTCATGGAGACGGTTGCGAATGGTCCTCGCCGATACCCCAGGAGCAACAGTGTCCCTAATTTGCTGGGAAGTGGCGGTGCGGTCCCCTACGGCACTGCGTAGGATCCTACGGTCTTGGCGTGCATCCGTGCGTCGCTGCGGTCCGGTCCCAGGTCGACGGGCACGTGCACCTTCCGCCGACCACTGGCGACAACATCGATGTACTGTGGAGACCTCACGCCCCACGTGTTGAGCAATTCGGCGGTACGTCCACCCGGCCTCCCGCATGCCCACTATACGCCCTCGCTCAAAGTCCGTCAACTGCACATACGGTTCACGTCCACGCTGTCGCGGCATGCTACCAGTGTTAAAGACTGCGATGGAGCTCCGTATGCCACGGCAAACTGGCTGACACTGACGGCGGCGGTGCACAAATACTGCGCAGCTAGCGCCATTCGACGGCCAACACCGCGGTTCCTGGTGTGTCCGCTGTGCCGTGCGTGTGATCATTGCTTGTACAGCCCTCTCGCAGTGTCCGGAGCAAGTATGGTGGGTCTGACACACCGGTGTCAATGTGTTCTTTTTTCCATTTCCAGGAGTGTATTTTAATTCTTATCGATATTGAGGGAAGAGTCTTAATATAAACTGGTCATAACACGACGATATATGGAATAGAAATTTTGTACGTAATTAAAAAGTTACGAGGCTTTTCCAGGGATAATATACTGCGTTGTGAGAATTTCGTTGTGTGGGAAGAACAACTGCAAGCTAGATGTGACATTTATCTTGACAAAATAAAAACAGGTACTATATTTAAAGAGGTTTGATGCTTTGATTCGACCCGTAGTGCGATAACGGGAGTTATTAGCGGAATTTGTCTATCTCGTAAGTACCACTACTACTTGACATTGGTGGTCATTGTCATTAGAATGTTTGGATGTGTCTATTCGTAGTGTAATCGTGTCATTGTTCGATCACGACGTTTTGTATAGTATGGGTGCTGTCTATCGTTATTCGAGCCGGCTGTATAGTCAGTGGTTGAGGTTGCTGCAGCATTAATTATACTAAGGTTGACCTGTCTTCAATTTTTCCCTTGAGAGTGTGATTACGGTACGACCTAGACTTCGAGTAGTTGCCAGGCCCTCCGCTACGTCTGAAATCTGATAGCGTTCCATAGTCGTAACATCGACTTTAAATTAAAAGTGTACCCAATTAAAGCCGTAGTGGCCGATTGGTTCGCAAAAGTATTTTGAGCGGCAGGAAACCGTACATCAACGGCATAGCGACGTTGGTACAGTACTATCCGTTGTCATTGTGAGTTCGGTATTGGGTACCGCCAATCGGGGCGTTACATATGCCCCTTCACAACGAGAAGGCATCGTCTTAAAAACCTCCACCCAAAAGAGCTCAGCAACAGTGATGCAACATTCGCAGATAATTTTTCGATAGAACGGTTAAAACCACCATCAGATCAAGCATGTCATAAAAACCAAAGGAGAATATACTGCATAGAGCAAGAGAAGGACTCTGACAGTTGAAATGGCCTTAGAGCACGAGCTTCGCGCGTACACGATGATCCATCAGATCGTGAGACTTTGTTTACGTCATTGTGGCAACACCCCAGTGTACCGTACTTGCTCTCAGTCAGTGGTGCCGCGTGCTGCGTTCAGCTTCGTGTGTGTTCGTGCGCCTTCCACTAATTCTCTGAGATTCTTTGTGTGTGTGTGTGCGTGTGCGTGTGTGTATGTGTGTGTGTGTGTGTGTGTGTGTGTGTGTGTGTGTGTGTGTGAGAGAGAGAGAGAGAGAGAGAGAGAGAGAGAGAGAGAGAGAGAGTTTGTTTATGGAAAATGGCTTCCTATAGAGCAAGGAAGAGGACTTTTGGAAAAGGAGCTGCGCTGAAACATCAAGCACGCAAATTTATACACACATTGTGTGTTTACTTTGAAGTGGAAGGAGACAGATGTGTGCGTCTGATAACAGTGTGTACAGTGATTGACAGAGTGGCAGAAGCATTGAACATTTCCACAGTGACAGTGATACGGAGAGTGCCAATTCAGCTAGGAGCCTTGTTACTGTGACGCCTGGAAAATCAATGAAGAGATTGTTTCATGTGACTGAAACAGACAACTATGACGAAAATGCTCTCAGGCAACATATATACGCTTACTACAGCAGGAAGGACCCGACACTCAAAAATTTGATGGCATTGCTGTTGAACAGTGGATCGTTCATCTACAAAATGACAAGTCTCACAAGAAAAAGTAGCTTCCGGTGGAAGAAGTTCTCAGGAAAAAGGTGCTAATGGAACGTGGAGACATTATAAGATGGAGATGTCGTTTCCTGTGTAAGCTGCTAACAGTGAAACCGGAGAATGTAATACGGATTGACGAAACACGGGTAAACGCGCGTCATGCACGATCCGTTGCGTGGACAGACGACACGCGGCACGAAACTGTGAGTCTGCCAACTGGTAAGGGAGAGCTACTAATTATTGCTAACGCAGTCTCTATGAACGGTTTTATGCACTGTGCTATGATGATTTTCCAGTCAAAGCTGTCGATTACCACGACAAATGAATGCAGATGCGTTTAAAGACCGGTTCGTTACTCGCTTGCTCCAAATGTCAGTTCTAGTAGTGTTTTTGTAATGCACAATGCGCTGTACCATTCTGTACAATTAAATAAGGCACCAACGGCTGTTGCAAGGAGAAACTAAAAACTCAGCTGGTTGAAAGATAGTAATATAGGCGTTGAGCAGAATATGCGAAAAGAGGAACTTCTTTATATAGTGAAACTATACAACCCGTGGACGACGCAATATGTAGTTGATACGTTAGCAGAAAACCACGCACGCAAAGTTATACGTCTTCCACCATACTACTGCCATTACAACGCCGTTGGACTTGTCTGGGCTCAAATAAAAGCGGATGCTTAGGAGCGAAGTAGAAAATTTACGTCACGAGACACGGAGATGCTGGTAAATGAGACACACGAATAACGCCAGCAAATACGAAGAACGTTGTGTACCATGCGTGGAAAGACATTGTAAGATCGAACATACAAGAAGGCGTAAGAGAAGAATCCATACAAAATATAGCAATTTCTTCATCGGACGATGAGGACAGCAGCAGAGAATATACGGAGGCCTGTGCGGTCGAGACGAGAGATGATCGTAAAATGACCACGATCTTGGGATTTCCGTTCTCCCAAACGAAAAGTAGAGGTTAATGTCTACATTCTATATTTTACACACAATCTCATTAATCGTGATGGCGGCTTTCAATTGAATAAGGCCTGGGACCCGTTGATTTCTTTAATATCAACCAAAAGAAAACGTTTTATGGCTTCTGACATGTCGAGCGACAAGTAATTTTAATTTTAATATTGAAATTTTGCATTTTATTGTTTTGGACATGTCTGCTTGCATGTTTTACTTGTTTCACGCATTCGTTTGCGCTCCATAGATGCAGTAATATTGTAGAGGGCCTTGGAATCGACAGGTGGCGCGCATGCAACGGTAACTTGCGCATGCGCGTCTTGCGGCACTTTTACGTATAAATAGAGCGACTTGCACTAGCAATCTCCTTTTCGCCATGTTACTCTTTAAGTTTCCGATTTTATCGCCTGTTTTTATTATTTATTCTCTTCATCTTTCTAACAAAGTCTGTAGGCTGAAGAGCGGCATACTAAGCTGCTGCCAGCCCGCCCCCTTCGGGGGGAACTGAAATTCAACAAAGGAAAAAAAAAAAAAGGTAGCAATCTCCAGTGTCAAACACTCGCCTGAAGATGGCTGTAAGGTTGTCAGCGGAAATATCGTGGAAAGAAGTCGATGAGATGCGGATGCAATCCCGAAATCTTGTGAAATATTTGTGCTGTTTGCTGTACCATGTTAATGTCAGAAATCTATTTGTATGTTAAATGTTTTTTATTCCCGTCTTTGATCACAATATCAGTTCTTTATACGATGACCGGTTTCATCCCGTAATGACCATCCTCAGATCTACAATATACAAATACACTCCAGGAAATGGAAAAAAGAACACATTGACACCGGTGTGTCAGACCCACCATACTTGCTCCGGACACTGCGAGAGGGCTGTACAAGCAATGATCACACGCACGGCACAGCGGACACACCAGGAACCGCGGTGTTGGCCGTCGAATGGCGCTAGCTGCGCAGCATTTGTGCACCGCCGCCGTCAGTGTCAGCCAGTTTGCCGTGGCATACGGAGCTCCATCGCAGTCTTTAACACTGGTAGCATGCCGCGACAGCGTGGACGTGAACCGTATGTGCAGTTGACGGACTTTGAGCGAGGGCGTATAGTGGGCATGCGGGAGGCCGGGTGGACGTACCGCCGAATTGCTCAACACGTGGGGCGTGAGGTCTCCACAGTACATCGATGTTGTCGCCAGTGGTCGGCGGAAGGTGCACGTGCCCGTCGACCTGGGACCGGACCGCAGCGACGCACGGATGCACGCCAAGACCGTAGGATCCTACGCAGTGCCGTAGGGGACCGCACCGCCACTTCCCAGCAAATTAGGGACACTGTTGCTCCTGGGGTATCGGCGAGGACCATTCGCAACCGTCTCCATGAAGCTGGGCTACGGTCCCGCACACCGTTAGGCCGTCTTCCGCTCACGTCCCAACATCGTGCAGCCCGCCTCCAGTGGTGTCGCGACAGGCGTGAATGGAGGGACGAATGGAGACGTGTCGTCTTCAGCGACGAGAGTCGCTTCTGCCTTGGTGCCAATGATGGTCGTATGCGTGTTTGGCGCCGTGCAGGTGAGCGCCACAATCAGGACTGCATACGACCGAGGCACACAGGGCCAACACCCGGCATAATGGTGTGGGGAGCGATCTCCTACACTGGCCGTACACCACTGGTGATCGTCGAGGGGACACTGAATAGTGCACGGTACATCCAAACCGTCATCGAACCCATCGTTCTACCATTCCTAGACCGGCAAGGGAACTTGCTGTTCCAACAGGACAATGCACGTCCGCATGTATCCCGTGCCACCCAACGTGCTCTAGAAGGTATAAGTCAACTACCCTGGCCAGCAAGATCTCCGGATCTGTCCCCCATTGAGCATGTTTGGGACTGGATGAAGCGTCGTCTCACGCGGTCTGCACGTCCAGCACGAACGCTGGTCCAACTGAGGCGCCAGGTGGAAATGGCATGGCAAGCCGTTCCACAGGACTACATCCAGCATCTCTACGATCGTCTCCATGGGAGAATAGCAGCCTGCATTGCTGCGAAAGGTGGATATACACTGTACTAGTGCCGACATTGTGCATGCTCTGTTGCCTGTGTCTATGTGCTTGTGGTTCTGTCAGTGTGATCATGTGATGTATCTGACCCCAGGAATGTGTCAATAAAGTTTCCCCTTCCTGGGACAATGAATTCACGGTGTTCTTATTTCAATTTCCAGGAGTGTATATACACCTAGTGAGCAGTGTGTCTTTCAACATAATATAGCAATACGTATCACACTATACTATCGTAGAACCAGGGAAATGCACAGATAAAATACGGTAAAACCCACCTTTTTAACACCGTGTCTAAAGTGATAAGGCCATAATGGCATCGCCAAAACATATAAATATAATCAGCATAGCATCGTCATATAGATCTAAAATAAGGTGTAGAATAGGCCACATCGTCCACACAGTGATTATCACAATTGGCTACTGAAGTAACAGTAGCTACCAGAAATCTGTTTGCCTACATCCTCCCTAGATGTCGCTACTGTGGGCTTAGATGAAGTCATCATTTACGCAAAAAACATAATCTGATAAATACACATTATATAAAGTACATGTAGCAGACCTTTAAAATTGATAACTATCATAGAAATCAATTGTGATACATTAAAAGACGTATATAGTTACCCATATAAAATTATTAAAAGGAAATATGTGAATATATTTGTATGTGTTTGTGTAAGGAGACAAACACTGCTGGCACATGAGAAGAAACATTTGATAAAGGAACATATCGCTCAGTTGAATGCTGTCAACGCGGATGCTGCAATGGATCATGTGGCATTGATAGGCTCTGTATCCCTGGCTGCTGCAGGGCCAAAGAGTGGGAGGGGAAGGTCTGTCACCCTGCTCCACGCCCCCCCCCCCCTCTCCCCTTCTCACCCACAGCCCTACTGCACTTTCATGTCGAATAGTGGCAACTGCACTGCCAGTTATGAGAGCTCTTCTCTTGTCAAACGGAGCATAGATAACAACTTGCAGAGGAAGAAGAGAAACCTGTTGTGATAGCGTTTATCACTTGCATCGGTAACCCTTTAAAGTCAAGTATCTATTTGGCCCGTTGACCAAGACCAAAGCTTTGCTGGAGTCTGGTGTGGACGACCTAGGACTCTGAATACCAAGGAACATAAAAACGTGGGTTCAAAAATGGCTCTGAGAACTATGGGACTTAACATCTACGGTCATCAGTCCCCTAGAACTTAGAACTACTTAAACCTAACTAACCTAAGGACAGCACACAGCACCCAGTCATCACGAGGCAGAGAAAATCCCTGACCCCGCCGGGAATCGAACCCGGGAACCCGGACGCGGGATAGAAACGTGGGAAAATGTACCGAGGGTAGACCAGGCAGACGATACACTTAGATACACAGAGCAGAAGCTTTGCACGGCTAAACAACAATCAAGTAAGTCATCAGTTGTGGAGCACTGGCTCTCTAATGGATATAGCATAACGACACGATGTTGTTAAAAAAAGACAACACATTCTGGAATTGTCTGTTGAGATATGGATACATTAGCTGATAACTAAAGAGAGCAGTTTCCGGCTAATTTACTCTTGGGACCAAACCTTGAGCATGATCAAAGCAGAAGGCCCTGTGGAAAGACCCGTTCATGCCACGACAACTGAAGATCATAGATCAGAGTGCATAGACGTGCCTCCTCTGCACGTGTGGCATCATCATTCCTACGGTGGTGGCTTGGAGAGTGGGGACTGTGACTCGTGTCCTGGTAGCACGCATTTCTCCCTCCACCTCATCAGTGGAGCCACCTATAGGTACCACAGACCGAAGCTCAGCAGCGGCAGGAGTAGGTAGGTAAGACGTCACTTAGTGGAATACAAATCAGTTCTCGGGACCGCCCGAAATTGCAGTAAGCCAGAAATATCGAACCATTCGTGCGACACCACCTGGCTGAATACCTGAGGACATTTCAAAATATATTAATGATATACCACTGTATAACTCGATATTATGGCCTCTAAATGAATGACTTACAGCCAGTCTTTCAGGTATACCTGAGCGTTCCTATTTAAATTCATGTATTTCTGACAATTTACTGCTTCAATTTTTGTATGTATGGTAGTCCTTGACACATCTGTCGCCAAGACAGTGTGACGTGCAGCCTTCTGGTTTATGAAAAAGTATTTTTGTTATAACTATCTTTGTAGTTTCTGATCAAATATTTCTTGGATAACATAAGTATCTGTCTTCTTTCAGTTTGACACACATTGAAACAACATTCAACCGTAAAAATTATCGATTTAACGGAAACATTGAATTATTTTCTGATATATCGTCATAAGATCGATACCACTGTATAGTATCGGAGGGAAGATCAATGTATTGTATTAAAGTCTATCATCACTGTAGCTCAGTGTGTAACGCCAGAAATGCATATCCTCCTATTTCCATCTGCTGCACTATAATTTTTTTTCCTTATTTTGTTACCTGAAGATATGACATTTCTGTGTCTTTATATATTGTAATTGTTTTACTGTTTGTATATATATGTATATATTTATGCATTTATGTTGGTTTGTTTTGTGAATATTATAAGTATTTATACGCTGGGTCTGGCCTAGGGAAAACTATGCTATCGAACGAATACATCGATAGATCGTGTGGAGAACAAAAGTGTTTAGGATCTTTGGTAGTGTTAACTCTGTCGCGTGGAGCGCGGGCAGAGCAGGGAGAGTCTGGCTGGGGTGGTGCAGTGGAGCAGGTGTGTTGTGTGACGCTCCCGCGAGTTGCCGCGCTTTCAGGGTTTGGCAGCATGTAATTGCGCTCGACTTGCTGTGATAGATTCTGACACGGTGTCGCGGACGGGAAGCATTAGCTGGCGCACATCAAGAGCCCATTTCACCTGGTGACCGTGTCGAGAAGGAGGCGCGCCAACATCCAGCTTCTGCAACAGCGACAGCCGACAATGAGTGACTGTCGCCACCTCCTCGATTGACGGCTTCAAACCTTCAATCAACCAACAAGGAAGACTGGAAGCACGTAAAGTGTTAGAACTGTATGGCAGACCTCAGCTTTTAAAACTGTTCAAATCACAAAATTACAGCAACGTAGCATGAACCTTTGTTGCTCATTGTCCCAATTGCATTACCAAGCAGGGTCCCTTCCTTTTCTGGAATGAACCCAAGTGTCATTGAAATTCAAACGCCAGCATTAAAGCAATATTATTCTATTTCACTGCTTTAATTTCAAAGTTCAGTTAAAGTATTCATAGCTGGCTACAATATTTAGATTACACAAGCACAAATTATGAGTGCGAGTTTTGTTACCATATTTTAGCTTACCTGTGACTACAGCTCAGCTTGGTACATACTAAATTTTACTATTGTTAATTGTTCAGAATCATTTAATTCAAGTTCAAAGTTAAATCTCGTATTTCTAAATTGCGTAGATTCAAGTAGGTTTTGAAATGATTGTTGAGGTAGTCCAAGACTAACCGTATTTTACTGAATTTCGATGTGTTTCAGAAAGAAAGATCACTATTAACTTCAGTCACTAAATTGACTTTCAATTTTCCGGTTTTATTAATTCTTTTGCTAAATTAAGTCAGAGTGTAGCGATATTTATTACTTCTGACAAACTTTCAGTTTTCACACTATGCGTGTCAACCTTCAGTTGCCACGCTTCTAGTACTAATTATATGTGTAATACCCTTTCCTTTTCAGTTAATATAGTAATTGTCCATAGGACTGGCGACCGTAATTTCCCCCAAATCTCAAATATCTAATTACCGCTAGTTGATTGTTAACGTAACGGCCGCACATTTACTTTCTTTATTAACTTTACCCCTTTTCAAAATTAATTTCCACCAGGTTCATTGGCATTTTTCCTTTCATTTAGATGTAACCCTTTCCTCCCTCTTTACCGACAGATTAACTTCGGTGGCGATTGCTTTTCCCAAATTTCCATTAGGTACACGCGGTTTAATTTTTCACTGTCATTAAGGTCGATAAGTGAGGGGGAGGTTACATGTGGTGACCTGGTGACAGGACAATCTTCGGATTTGAGGTTGTTCTGTACACGAATTTTGCATTGTGCAAATCTCGTAACAAAGTACTGGTTACGAAATGGTCGATACGTCAGCGAGAATATTAGTGTGAGGAATCCTAATTAGATTTGAGATTTGGCATTTATAATAAAAATTATTAAAATGAGTGAAGGCAACAATTACTACAATTTGGTAGACTTGGATACGGAACAATCGGTCGAACAGTGGGACCCATTGTGCAGGGGCAGGCGGCTAGCATGGAAGACGCGACCGCCGAAACGCAACAAAGAGCAGAAATGGAATTCCAAACTTTAGAAAATGTTTCGGAATCGGAAGTGAAAATCAAATGTGAATCCCTTGAAGACGAATACGGGGGGACAATTAAAGAGGAAGCCGTTACAGAAGTAAAACCGGTAGTTTCCGGGAATTTAACTGATTTATTGAACGTTTTGATTAACGAAATCACGAGTCAGTCTGAAAAAACTGAACGGAAGCTAGACAATCAGAACAAAGCTATTAATGTTGTTAACAACAATGTTGGAGTTGTTAACACAAAAGTTGATAAAATCAAAGAAGATATTGTTGTGATCAATACCGAATTCGGTAATCTTAAACAGGAAATGATAGGCGTTCTGGCGGAAATTGCGAGCATAAATACTCGTTTTTATTCCGAAATTAGCAGAATCGAGAAAAGTGTAGGAGAAGCAGTTGCTCCAATCATCGAGAATAAGGTGTCGGAACAAATTCAATTAGGGAAAAAAGAGGCTCAAAAGAAGGTGGAAACTTTAAAGGCTTTAGTATCTGAAGTAGATACCAAGGTGACGAAGCAGGCTAATACCTGCGAAGAAAAAAAAGGGAAGTAGAAACGCTTGTGACAACCACTTGCCAAGTAATTACGAGAGTGTCGGAATTAGAAAAGAAACTTGACGAAAAACAGAGCTATGTGCCAATCTGTGCACATAGATCGGAATTGTTGACGAAGGAGGAGCGGTTCGACCCCTTGAAAAAAGGCGGTATACACCCGACGGATTTCCTTAAAAATTGTGAAAGAGTTTTACCCAGATCATGGACTAATGAAAGAAAAATTAATGCGGTTATTGATGTGCTGGCTGGTAATGCCAAGCGTTGGGGCCTAAACCTCAACATTACGAACCTAACTTTTGACGAGTTTAAAAATTTGTTTCTGGCTGAATACAGGTCAGAGCAAAAACAGCAAAGTGTCTGGCGCGAATTTGTCGTATCGAGGCCTTTCGATGCGAATTCGCGCGGCTCGATGAAGGAGTTTTGTGAGGGCTGGATCCGCAAGTTGGAATATTTGCGTGATCGCCGCACGGAATCCGAAATAGTCTGGGAAGTCTACAAGAAGCTTCCAGAAGATACAAAACGCTACATAGGAAGCAATTACAGGACAATCAATGATTTCCTGGAAAGAGTTGAGGACGAGGACAATTGGCGCAATAATCGCGATAGTGGTAGAGGCCGTGGTAACAACAACGGGTACCACAGCAACCACAACAACGATAACCATGGGGATAATGCATACCGCAACCATGGCAGCAATAACAATAATGGTTCGGACCGTAATAACAATCGGTACAATGCAAATAATAACAGGAATGACGGAAACCAGTATCACACTAGCGTGATACGGGCTTCGCAGAATAGTAATAACGCCAGAGGGTGTGATCAGCCGGCTCAGCAGCATCCGGGGAGCAGATCTGATGGGACGAGAGAGGGAAACCATTAGCCGCGCCGGTGAGGAGCCCACCGGACGTGGACAAATTTTGGAGGCCCAACAACAGGAGAAAACCCAGGTGTCGTCGTTATGAAAATTCCGTATGGAACACTCAACGTCGGGAGTGTGTGCCAGTGTTAGGAGAAAGGAGTGCGCCGACGTGTAGTAGATCAGCTGTGGACACGGGGGTAGAAAATACATTCACTGTCAGTGAGAACAATTTAAGTAGTGTTCCGGAAAACGATTATAAAGTGGCAGCTGTAACACCCACAGCGGAAATGAAGATTGAGTTTAAGAATTATTCGCAATTGTTGAGAGAAGATCAGATGTCGAATAACACGTCCGTCATCACGCGAGGGGATGCAGAGAGGGATGAGGTCTGGTTAAGGCAGTTCGGTCGCTTATACGACGAACTAAGAGATTATAGGGGCATGTATGGGAGAAGTGTATGGGAGAAGCGGGCAGGATTTGCCGCGTCTCGTCCCGCAGGAAGTAAGTATTTGTGAAGTGATAGAAAGTTCTGGCCCTAACCGGCAGACTTTACTAGAAATAGTTGATGTTAATGGGGAGCACGAGCAAGGTTTGTCGTGTTTCGTCCCGCAGGAGTTGGTTGTTGAAGTAGTAACGGAAAGTTCTGACCCTAGCCGGCAGACTTTACCGAAAGTTATAGTGGTAGAAGTTGCCGACCCATCCGACGCCAACCTCCAGTTTAAACATTGCGAAAGTATTGAGGAGAAAGATTACGAGAATTTTAGTGATAGCCGGACACGATTGGTAGAAAAGCACATAGATTACAGCGTGTATGAGGTTAGAGCTGACATTATACGGTCAGACGATAGCAGTGTGGGTTGTGCAGATCTAGAGGAAGTAATTGCAGATACTACTGGGCACATTCCTCCAGGTAGATTGGCAGATGAGATCAATCTCACCAAAGAGGAATCAACGAAGGTGACAATTAGTGAATTGATAGCAAAGCAACACTCACTAGTTGACGAGATACAGGAAAAGGTTTCGGTATTGGAGGCGATGCTACAGACTAAGCCTCAGGACAAACGTGTTGAAATTAAAACTGTATGTGAACAGCGGCTGAAAAAGCCGCCAGATAAGCCGGATTTAGGATCAAAGCCGGATGTTTTTTCTGGAATGACCTGGATATAGACGAGGATTTACTGTGGGAAAATAAAGAAACAGTCGAGGACAAGTGTAGACAGATAGTAGTGTCTGGTAATATGCACGACCTACAACTAAACGTGTTGATTGACACCGGTGCAGAATTGAGTGCTGTATCTGGGAAAATGTTTGAGTTACTGAAAGACAGACCTGGCATCGTAGTTATGCCAGTAATAGGAGTGAAAATTATTGGTGCTACTGGGAAGGCCAGTAAACCAGTCACAAAACAGATTTTTGTCAACTTCGAGATATGTGGGGCACGATTTGAACAAGAGTTTGTCGTCGTGCCAGATTTAACTACAGAAGTAATTATCGGGTCAGATTGGCTATTAAAGTACCGTGCAGTGATTAATTGCGAAAACAAAACTTTGACATGTACATCACAAGATAAAACAATAGTAGTTAGTTTTGATGAGGCAGGAGATGGTGTGTATAGGCAATATCAGCCTATACACATTGTTAACTGGCCGGATGCTATTGACGTAGGTATGAATTTGAACTACTGTAACGTGAGGAATCTCGGCATTGACAATATTGTAGAAAGTGAATTGGAAAGTATTGTAGACAGTGTGTCAAACGTAACACACAAACAAAGACGAGGCCTGTATGAAGTAATAATGAGGAATAAGAGTGTGTTTTCAGACAAACTGGGACTTGTGGAGGAGATAATCAAATTGCCTCCACGGATTGACATTAGTATTGGTGTGACAAAAGATCGTTTGCGAGAAGTAATGAAGCTAAAAGCCGATGCTCGTATACGTCGTCATGATGCTAAAGCGCGTTTTGCTAACTTTGCAATCGGAGACTTAGTACTTGTAAAAGCTCATGAGAAATCGAACGAGATAGTCAATGAAATCTCTAAATTTAAGTTTGTGTATAATGGACCATACAAAGTCATTGGTATACCTCACACAAATGCTTATTGCTTAGAGTATCCAAGCTCTGGAAAACTGTTAGGTATATGGAACATTGTAGACCTGAAATTGTACCAACCAAGGATTGATTAATACCACAGAAAGGGTAATTTGTACAGTATGTAAATATAGAGTGTAAGATTTAAGGATGTGTCATGTTGCGATGCTTTTGCCTGACCTAGCGGTCATTAAAGAAGTTGTAATTAATAAGTAATTAATGTTGATTAAATGATTTAAGGGTTACTGAATATTAATCAATTTAAAAATCCAAGCTGCTAGTTTAAGTTTTCAGCTGAGTCACAGTAGACTAAGGAATGTAAATATGATTTTGTAACTAGCTGTAAGATTTCATAAACATGTGATTTACTAGTCATTGCCGATGTACTTAGACGCTGTTTTAAGTTTCCGGCTGGTACATGCGTGTGATGATGGATAGTGTTGAGTTATCCATTGTGATAGTGTTAATAGACTCCTTGAGATTACTCGGGAGTGGGTTTTTTGGAAAGAATTCAGTTAAACGGACGGGACGTTCTGCAAATGCCGTTACAAGGGCGAGTGAGATCAAGCGTGCCGCACAGGCGGGCGCAACAATACTGGCGAGGCTGAGCCGCTGTCGGCTCTTGTGCCGCTGTCGGCATTCTTTGTACTTGCGGATATGGAAGGCGGAGTTGTTTTCTTCCCGGACAGCCTATGTGAAAGAATTCTGTTATCAATATTTATGTTTTTTGTGGATCTGCTGTATATTATTTTCTTGTTTAGCGTTAAGTGGACTCTCATGACGAGAATATTAATTATGAAAAGGTTATATAAAATGTGTATTCTATGTAATTAATTATTAATTTGCGTATTTTAATATACCTGTTTTTATGACCATGTACTCTGGTTAATTTTGTAAATAGAATTCCATTTCTTGATACTGTTAGGAATTTTGATGATTTTATAATAGCTAAACCATTTTCTATGTTTTCTATGAAATTTAATATGTTGTCAACCTGTTTTCTTTTGTGTAAGATGACAGAGTGGATTAAGATTAGGAGTGTCTCCACTCAATTATTATGGTCTAAAAATTGATTTATGGTTAATTAGACGAATGCTAAATTTTGTTGATGTTTTGAGCATATGCATTTCCGCTGTTTCTTTTTTGGGACATTTTCTGAGTCTGTTTAGGTTACACGAACATCCTCAGACAATGTGGGGCACATGTAACGCCGGAAATGCATATCCTCCTATTTCCATCTGCTGCACTATAAATTTTTTTTCCTTATTTTGTTACCTGAAGATATGACATTTCTGTGTCTTTATATATTGTAATTGTTTTACTGTTTGTATATATATATGTATATATTTATGCATTTATGTTGGTTTGTTTTGTGAATATTATATGTATTTATACGCTGGGTCTGGCCTAGGGAAAACTATGCTATCGAACGAATACATCGATAAGTCATGTGGAGAACAAAAGTGTGTTGTGTGACACTCCCGCGAGTTGCCGCGCTTTCGGGGTTTGGCAGCATGTAATTGCGCTCGACTTGCTGTGATAGATTCTGACACGGTGTCGCGGACGGGAAGCATTAGCTGGCGCACATCAAGAGCCCATTTCACCTGGTGACCGTGTCGAGAAGGAGGCGCGCCAACATCCAGCTTCTGCAACAGCGACGGCCGACAATGAGTGACTGTCGCCACCTCCTCGATCGACGGCTTCAAACCTTCAATCAACCAACAAGGAAGACTGGAAGCACGTAAAGTGTTAGAACTGTATGGCAGACCTCAGCTTTTAAAACTGTTCAAATCACAAAATTACAGCAACGTAGTATGAACCTTTGTTGCTCATTGTCCCAATTGCATTACCAAGCAGGGTCCCTTCCTTTTCTGGAATGAACCCAAGTGTCATTGAAATTCAAACGCCAGCATTAAAGCAATATTATTCTATTTCACTGCTTTAATTTCAAAGTTCAGTTAAAGTATTCATAGCTGGCTACAATATTTAGATTACACAAGCACAAATTATGAGTGCGAGTTTTGTTACCATATTTTAGCTTACCTGCGACTACAGCTCAGCTTGGTACGTACTAAATTTTACTATTGTTAATTGTTCAGAATCATTTAATTCAAGTTCAAAGTTAAATCTCTTATTTCTAAATTGCGTAGATTCAAGTAGGTTTTGAGATGATTGTTGAGGTAGTCCAAAACTAACCTTATTTTACTGAATTTTGATGTGCTTCAGAAAGAAAGCTCACTATTAACTTCAGTCACTAAATTAACTTTCAGTTTTCCAGTTTTATTAATTCTTTTGCTAAATTAAGTCAGAGTGTAGCGATATTTATTACTTCTGACAAACTTTCAGTTTTCACACTATGCGTGTCAACCTTCAGTTGCCACGCTTCTAGTACTAATTATATGTGTAATACCCTTTCCTTTTCAGTTACTATAGTAATTGTCCATAGGACTGGCGACCGTAATTTCCCCCAAATCTCAAATATCTAATTACTGCTAGTTAATTGTTAATGTAATGGCCGCATATTTACTTTCTTCATTAACTTTACCCCTTTTCAAAATTAATTTCCACCAGGTTCATTGGCATTTTTCCTTTCATTTGGATGTAACCCTTTCCTCCCTCTTTACCGACAGATTAACTTCGGTGGCGATTGCTTTTCCCAAATTTCCATTAGGTACACGCGGTTTAATTTTTCACTGTCATTAAGGTCGATAAGTGAGGGGGAGGTTACAAGTGGTAAAGTGCAAAACTACAATTCCAAATATCACGGGTTGAATTCCTAGTCAGTACTAGAATTTTTATCCGTCACTTGTCGCTTCTTGCACCTCTGACAATGCTGGTAACTACGAACAATGCCAAGCTGCAATATAGTCTGCAGTCCACGCAAACTGGAAATATCAGTGTAACATTAAAAAGATACTATCAGGGTCAGTCATGGTAATAGGTGTTTATGTAAAGCTTACAGCTAATTATAACAAATTAACAAATAATGAAGTAACTTTTTGTTGAGGTGGTCTTCAGTCCAAAGACTGGTCCGATGCCTTCCATATAATGTTGTTTGTTCAGGATTTTGCGCCAAGATGGGATTATAGTATTACAAGTATTTGCCCTATTGCTGCAAATTTTAATCTTAGTAACTGTTGTGGTGAATAACTATTCCTGCAATGGATGCAAAACCGAAATATTGTAAAGGGGAAAAAGTTCCTCGTCACAGCTAAGTACCACAAAAGGTCTTATTATACAGTGCAATTCTAATTAAATATAGCGACTACAAACTGATATTATCATTTAATGCACAGCGATGTATCATTAAAAACAGAGAAGGTAAAAAGAAACTTAATAAATCTATTTTACATACCTACACACACGTGTTTCATGTGATTCTAAGTGATAATCCATTTCGTGCCACGAAATGTATGTGGAGTCACCGACGCGGACGCATAAGTTAAGCGCATTTCGAGTCCTGGAGTTGGTTTCAGCAAAGGAGGCACTACTCAAGGTCTCCCACGTAACGCCCTAAAAGGAAATCCATAAATGGATGTCATTTCCGGGTATCTAAGTTCCGAACAGCAGAAAACGGCGTCGTTACGTCCAATAAGACCGATCCATCAGAAGTGGAAGACGTTGTTTGAAAAACATTCGAACCTCCATACCCAAATATGGGGGACCTTCATCTAATTAAAAGATATAACCGTGGAATCTGTATCAAACTGTGGCATTAATAAGTGCTCAAGAATGTCCAGCTGCAGTTCAGTGAAGGAAATCTGACCGTAAAATTTTGTGCTCACATCGCACGGAACCCTTTAACTTTGACGCACGCCGACGTTCAGTGACACATGAAGGCTTCTCCGTACCCAAAATTCGAATATTGTGCCGATTAAACTTGTCATTTACGTTGGAGGTTGCATGCTCCAGGGCTTCTTCCACCATCACCTCCAGCACTACTAGGGTGTACGTCATACGTTTGACGTAGTCTTCATGTTCCAATTACAGTAAAATGTGGTTTAAGGGTGGTTTCATTTTAAGTTTCATTTCTAGAACACGTCAAAACCGTTGTTGTCTTACTTGTAGCTCTCTGCCGCTTCATGTGTCGTTTTCCGTGGACTATGTTCACGATAAAGGCGAATTTTTTCGAAGTTTTGTGCTGAGAAGCGTGGCGGCTCTACTAGATAGAAGAGCGTGGCAGCTCGCACTGTACTGTGCGACTGCCACTTAGAGGTTGTCCTTGTGACCAAGGGAATCATATACAACGTATAAATGTACACACGTAAAAAAAATGTGTTTAGCTTTTCGCAGTGGACGAAATTTTCGCACAGACATGCAAGACATCAAATCGAATGGAAATACTTTCTAATTTCTGGTAAAAGAACAGGTTACGGATCTACATATTTTTTTACAGCTAACAATAACCCATTTCACAAGTTGTATGAAATTTTAATGGATTTTTTTTCGAGCCATCAGTCTTCTGACTCGTTTGATATGGGCCACCATGAATTCTTCTTCTGTGCCAACCTCTTCATCTAAGAGTGGCACTTGCAATATATATACTCCCTTATTTGCTGGATGTATTCCAGTCTTTGTCTGCCCTCCCCCTAGTACCATGGAAGTTATTCCCTGATGTCTTAAGGAATGTCCTGTCATCTTGCCCATTCTTCTTGTCAATGTTTTTCATATATTCCTTTAATCTGCAATTCTGCAGAGAACCTCCTCATTCCTTACCTTAACAGTCCACCTAATTTTCAACATTAGTCTGTAGCACGACATAGTCCATGTTGCACTATCATACGATACCGCGCTCCAAACGTACATTCTCAGTAATTTATTTCTCAAATTTACAAGCTTGCTACTTTCTTTTGTAGTCAGGACTTTAATAAAAATGGCAAAGGTAATGTTAATCAGAACACAGGGAGGAGTTGTGACCTAAATAAGAATAGATTTATTCATGCCTAACATCAGAAGACAAAAAATGGGTAAAGAAACGTCACACAAACATTTTGGCTCTGAGCACTATGGGACTTAACTACTGAGGTCATCAGTCCCCTAGAACTTAGAACTACTTAAACCTAACTAACCTAAGGACATCACACACATCCATGCCCGAGGCAGGATTCGAACCTGTGACCGGAGCGGTCACGCGGTTCCAAACTGACGCGGTTAGAACCGCACGGCCACACCGGCCGGCACACAAACATTTTCATTTGACAAACGCTTTCACTAATATGAGGTCTATGGTGGACAAAGTAATCAGCTGGGGATCGACACACGACACTAACCAGCACACTAATCACTTTATCTGACTTCATACACGTGAATCCGGGGTACGGAACAAAAACTACACAACCATCAAGCATCTATACTCTACTATTCCAAAAAGAAAAATATGGTTCGAAAGAACAGGGTGCTGAGAAACATATATTGGATCCCTACGCCATAGCAGAGGATACTTTACCCTTCTCCTGGTCAGGGCGGCACACCACGATGCTTTCAGAGACTGAAGTCATGGATGGCAGCAATGTGTTACTAATGGCGCGCGCCCGAAAAATGCAAGTACGTCGTCTCACATTCAGCAAATTCGCAACGCAGGTACTTTCCTATGAGCCTCTGAAACCCCAGTGGATTCCAGTGTCCAAGTGGACCCATCTGCTGGTCTGCCAAACCAATTTGACTCCGTCCCACGACTATACATGACGGAATATGTCAAATGTTTAGACGGCCGACTCAAGACAAATAAGCACACCCACACATCACTCGTTGTGTGCGTGATGCTAGAAGCAGTACCTCTGACGGCTCAGAAGGTGACTGGCACAGGCTCTAATGGCACACTAGCAAAGGACACAAGTCTTGCCATTTAGGTAGAGACCTGCAGTTCTTTACTAGAACCAGAACCAGAGGGTGACCACTTCTCTTTCTCTTCACTTTCCTCGACATCTCGGTAGCAAAGTAAATTTACATCTGGGACTTTAGCACAAGCCAATCACGAGCTGGAGCACCACATTCAAAGATGGGAGACTGCCTCTTGCTCTTCATATACAGATTTGACCAATGAGAGACTTTAAAGTGAATTGGGAGAAAAAGAAAAAAAAGATTCAGCTTCGTCGCCTCTTCTCCCCGTGTTTACGCCATGTCTTTTGTTAACAACATGACCAGGATGGAACGACAGCCCTCCATAAAAACATTGTCATCGCTCCTGTTCCGTCTGTTTCGAACTTTCCAAAGAGCAACCATAAACTCATGAAAAGCCTCGTGCCTTCAGAAATATGTTTTGTAAAAGAGTCTGGACGTCTGGGCGCCAGTGACCTGTCCCACAAAAATTTACAGAAGGCTCACAGTTGTCTTGTCAGCTTCCTGCCTAACAAGGGCCCATCCTCTGCTTTATTGCTGGTCTTCAATGCGCTGCCCATTGCAGCGGCGACTTCTCAGCGCTAGTCATGTTCAAATGGTTCAAATGGCTCTGAGTACTATGGGATTTAACTCCTGAGATCATCAGTCCCCTAGAACTTAGAACTACTTAAACCTAACTAACCTAAGGACATCACACACATCCATGCCCGAGGCAGGATTCGAACCTGCGACCGTAGTGGTTCGCGGTCGCGCGGTTCCAGACTGTAGCGCCTAGAACCGCTCGGCCAGTCTGGCCGGCGGCGCTAGTCAGCCTACCTGGATGTAGCTGTAGATCGCTAGGCGCCATCCAACGTGTCTGCCCAATGAGACCATGGAACTCGGCAGTCTGGAAATGTTTTCACCCAGGTTCCGCAGAAAAAACGCTCCCCTCAGCCCTCAGTCACCATACACTTTTACTGCAGTCGTTTGAAACAGCACCCTATTCCTTTGAATGCAGGTAAAGCTTACCACTCTTCCTTCAGTAGTGCACACAAGCAAGAGCATTAACTACTGCCCACCATTTCATCATGATGCATGAAGTCAGATCGTAATAAAGATCATCTTAACCTAAGAACATTAAGCGGGGTGACACCGAATCAGAAGTGAGAGCGCCCTGCAATCTCTCACAACGTGCCCATTCCTCTCAAATTTATTCTTGGGAGTGTCACACTTTAAAAGGTTAGTGTGACATGGAACAGCACAAATTGTGACACTTTAGTTGGTTCATTATCAAAGAAATAAACATGAGTCAGTCTTTGTTCACCATAAATCCCAGCACAGTGTTATACCCTGTCTTTACCACATTCAGCCAGGGGTCATTCATACAATCTCTGCTGCATGCCTACAAAATTAAAGTGCGAAATAAAACTGTGATAGGCATAACATTGGGTCATATTCTTGAAGATTCAAACTTAACTGACAATTACTAAATGTTTACATGGTCGTGCAGACATTTATCTACCCTTTCATCCTGAAATTGGGCAGAGAGGGTAATTCCCTAACCAAGATATAATATTGTTGTCTTGAGGATTCTCTGCCCCACGGAAAATTAGTACCCCTGCTGCATTCATTCTCGATAGCACATCGATTACAAACGCTCTCACATTTTCCCCAATATAAAAGATTCCTAGTTTTCATTTTGCATGTGTCATATGTTCAGCTTATATCTCTAAAATGTGTCAGTCTGTTCCTTAAGTACAGAGATGTAAGTGTCGACACAATACAACAACGTATTAGTGACATAAAACATGGGAATCTTTACACAAAACGAAAAAATAATACATGAGTTCATTAAGAGAAAGTAAAACTTGATAAGAAAACACAGAAAATACACGTGATCTTGTAAAAATAAAAACAGCCAGGCACATATAAAACATGAATAAAACATATGTAAAACAAACATACATAAAACAAATTGCAGACAACAACAAAGCTCCTACAGCTCCCTTCTCAAAGGTCTTTAGGAATTCCGATTTTTAAATTTACAATTGTCACACAGATAAACACAGCATTACACGGCACATAACAGGTTAGATGTGGCAGCTATGTGGGATGAGTTTGCCAAGGTGGGTTACCCCTTTTTCTCAGCATGTACAGTACAGGCAGCACCCTCAGTGTGGCAGGATCTTATCTGTCGGCAGCAAACAGTGGTGTCTCGATTGCTGACCATCTTGGATGACATGGTAGTCAGCAATGTGTTGCCACTGTCGAAGACGATCATAGAATGACCTGTGTAGCATATGGACACAGGTTTGAGGTGAGTCACCTTCCACTGTCTGCGTTGATACGTTTCTCCAGACACGTGGTACCACCATTCAGTGCATCCCACTGGCACAGGGCTCGCCCTTCCATTCAGTGGTAGGTCCCTAGGGACCTTGGAGTGGAAGCAGCAGTGAAAGTGCCCGTGTGGTGGCGGGACACCACCCCTTTGTTGACAGCTTGAGGCACGAAGGGGTTTGTCCTCACCTGCCTCCATTCATGTAGCCCTCTGACGTCAGGTTGAGCAGCTGCCCTGTGGCCACTATGTAGGCCACCGCTTCCTGGAGAGAGCTGCATCCCGTCCGTCTCACAGGGCTGGCAGACGACCTTGACTGTCCTGTCTGCTTGGGGGCCCGTCTGCCCAGCTGCTACTGATACTCTGGCTCCAACTGCCTGATATATCGCCATCAACTCAGCCGCCCGTAGTCTGCATAATGCTTACATGGAAACTTGGTGCTGTGTTGTTACAAATATGTTTTGCAGCATAAATACAGTGAATTATAATGGAATTGTAAAGGATTGCTTTACATGATTACTGCGAAACAAAAATAAATAAATAAATAAATAAATAAACAAAATGGTTTACATAGGTCTTTGGCAAAAGTATTTTGATATTATTATAGCAACTATTTTACCTGATTAATTTTTTTGTGTCTAAATCCTTATAATCTTAAGTAGTGGTGAAGTGTTGTACTGTATGATAGTGTAGTGTTAATTTCCCACAACCTTCCATGCACTCGAAGTACTAAGCTGGCTTAGACTACACATTCACTTCAGTCATTCTCATTCTAAGTCTACGACTTACTCATGCAACCCAGCTACTATAAAAGATATACAAACTACAAGACTGCCATTATGTTGTCGTTATGGTGGCACTAACGCTGGTATATGACGTAAATCTCGATGAGTATCAAAGCCACCAGTCTGTTCGCTGTCCTATGTGGGAAAAACAACCGCGAAATTCGGTGTGCAAATGTTCCACTCCATCTCCTGAAACAAACATAAAAAAGCACAAAGTATTATCGACATATGACTGCAAAGCTACACTCCTGGAAATGGAAAAAAGAACACATTGACTCCGGTGTGTCAGACCCACCATACTTGCTCCGGACACTGCGAGAGGGCTGTACGAGCAATGATCACACGCACGGCACAGCGAACACACCAGGAACCGCGGTGTTGGCCGTCGAATGGCGCTAGCTGCGCAGCATTTGTGCACCGCCGCCGTCAGTGTCAGCCAGTTTGCCGTGGCATACGGAGCTCCATCGCAGTCTTTAACACTGGTAGCATGCCGCGACAGCGTGGACGTGAACCGTATGTGCAGTTGACGGACTTTGAGCGAGGGCGTATAGTGGGCATGCGGGAGGCCGGGTGGACGTACCGCCGAATTGCTCAACACGTGGGGCGTGAGGTCTCCACAGTACATCGATGTTGTCGCCAGTGGTCGGCGGAAGGTGCACGTGCCCGTCGACCTGGGACCGGACCGCAGCGACGCACGGATGCACGCCAAGACCGTAGGATCCTACGCAGTGCCGTAGGGGACCGCACCGCCACTTCCCAGCAAATTAGGGACACTGTTGCTCCTGGGGTATCGGCGAGGACCATTCGCAACCGTCTCCATGAAGCTGGGCTACGGTCCCGCACACCGTTACGCCGTCTTCCGCTCACGCCCCAACATCGTGCACCCCGCCTCCAGTGGTGTCGCGACAGGCGTGAATGGAGGGACGAATGGAGACGTGTCGTCTTCAGCGATGAGAGTCGCTTCTGCCTTGGTGCCAATGATGGTCGTATGCGTGTTTGGCGCCGTGCAGGTGAGCGCCACGATCAGGACTGCATACGACCAAGGCACACAGGGTCAACACCCGGCATCATGGTGTGGGGAGCGATCTCCTACACTGGCCGTACACCACTGGTGATCGTCGAGGGGACACTGAATAGTGCACGGTACATCCAAACCGTCATCGAACCCATCGTTCTACCATTCCTAGACCGGCAAGGGAACTTGCTGTTCCAACAGGACAATGCACGTCCGCATGTATCCCGTGCCACCCAACTTGCTCTAGAAGGTGTAAGTCAACTACCCTGGCCAGCAAGATCTCCGGATCTGTCCCCCATTGAGCATGTTTGGGACTGGATGAAGCGTCGTCTCACGCAGTCTGCACGTCCAGCACGAACGCTGGTCCAACTGAGGCGCCAGGTGGAAATGGCATGGCAAGCCGTTCCACAGGACTACATCCAGCATCTCTACGATCGTCTGCATGGGAGAATAGCAGCCTGCATTGCTGCGAAAGGTGGATATACACTGTACTAGTGCCGACATTGTGCATGCTCTGTTGCCTGTGTCTATGTGCTTGTGGTTCTGTCAGTGTGATCATGTGATGTATCTGACCCCAGGAATGTGTCAATAAAGTTTCCCCTTCCTGGGACAATGAATTCACGGTGTTCTTATTTCAATTTCCAGGAGTGTACATTTCTTCCGTTCTTCTCTTTCTCACAAACTGATGGTGTGTCTTGCTCACTCTGCAAAAACGTGCCAAAATGACTCACACATTCCGTGCTCATGCCACATAGTACTAACTGTCACCCAAGATCTATAACTCTCGAACTACTCGCGGAAGCCCATACGAAGATCGTCGCACAATAGTGCAGAAAACCACATGCGAAACCCAAAAGTGAATAATCACAGTGAACATCGATTGCATAAGACGCGATAGCTCATTCGTGTAACCACACTCGGATAAAATACCTCATTCACGATAAACACCAAAGGCGACATCCATAGACAAAAAACACAAAAAAATTTGTACCACCATACCGCGAGCCCATCAGAGGTGATGGTCCAGAATGCTGTACCTCTAATACCCAATAGCACGTCTTCTTGCACTAATCACTGCCTCTATTCGTCGTGGCATACTATCCACAAGTTCATCAAGGTCACTGTTGGTCCAGATTGTCCCACTCCTCAACGGGTATTTGGCATAGCTCCCTCAGAATAGTTGGTGGGCCACGTCATCCATAAACAGCCCTTTTCAATCTATCCCAGGCATGTTCGATAGGGTTCATGGCTGGAGAACATGCTGGACACTCTAGTCGAGTGATGTCGATCGAGTGATGTCGTTATCCTGAAGGAAGTCATTCACAAGATGTGCAAGATGGGGGCGCGATTTGTCGTCCATGAAGGCAAATGCCTCTCTACTATGCTGCTGATATGGTTGCACTACCTGTCGGAGGGTGGCATTCATGTATCGTACAGCTGTTATGGCGCCTTCCATGACCACCAGCGGCGCACGCCAGCTCCACATAATGCCACCCGAAAACAGCAGGGAACCTCCACCTTGCTGCACTCGCGGGACAGTGTGTCTAAGGCATTCAGTCTGACTGGGTTGCCTCCAAACACGTCTCCGACGAATCTGGTTGAAGGTATATGCGACACTCATCGGTGAATAGAACATCATGCCCATTCTGAGCGGTCCAGTCAGCATGTTATCGGGCCCATCTGTATTGCGCTGTATGGTGTCGTGGTTGCAAAGATGGACCTCGCCATGGACGTCAGCAGTGAAATTTCGCATCATGCAGCCTATCGTACACAGTTTGAGTCGTAATACGACGTCCAGTGGCTGCGCGAAAAGCATTATTCAACCATGATTGCGTTGCAGTCAGAGTTCCTCCGAGCCATAATCCATAGGTAGCGGTCATCCGCTGCAGCAGCAGCCCTTGAGCGGCCTAAGCGCGACATGTCATCGACAGTTCTTGTCTCTCTGTATGGCCTCCATGTCCGAACAACATCGCTTTGTTTCACTCCAAGACGCCTGGCACAAAGTAACATTGTGGACGCGATCCAACCGCGGTATTGACCGTCTAGGCATGGTTGAACTACAGACAACACGAGCCGCATACCTCCTTCCTGGTGGAATGACTGGAACTGATCGGCTATCGGACCCCCTCCGTCTAATAGGCGCTACTCATGCACGGTTGTTTACATCTTTGGGCGGGGATAGTGACATCTCTGAACAGCCCAAGGGACTCTGTCTGTGATACAATATCCACAGTCAACGTCTATCATCAGGAGTTCTGGGAACCGAGGTGATGCAAGACTTTTTTTGATGTGTGTATATAGACCTGTGTTTCTTCTTCTACCACATCAGAAAAATCTTCCCCTCACAGAGGGCTTCAGTTTACCATTTCCACCTATCTGCATGCTCCTCTGCATTTAACAGTGGTATTCCCATTGCACTCATAATGTTAGCATCCTTGCTTTTACTTAAGGTTGCCTTGACTTTTCTAATACTCAGTCAGTCTTTCTGGCAATCATTTCTTTTTCGATTTATCCACTTTTTTATGCAACCATTTCTTTCTATCTTCCGTACACTTCCTATTTATTTCTCCAAAAAATTATGCATCAGTATAATAAATATGTAACTTAAATAAAAGTAATTAAAACTGTTGCAATTTATGGTATTCAGAACGATGACTTTACATGTAACAAGCCTTCAGCCAAGCACCGAGAAATTGGCGATTATGTTGGCTAGTGAGACACAGCTTATAATATCTTACAATATCAAAGAACATTTTTCGAGTTTTTTTGAGATCTATGTCATATGCTTTTGGAAATTTATGTCCAAGAACTGCTCTTCAGATCCTATAATTTTTTTTACATATAAAGCAGAGAGTATCTATTTATGTCCAGGATCTACTACCAAAACCTGGTTCGATTTAAAGCAAATTTGGCAAACAAAGAACAGGGCTCCCGAGTATCAGCACTGTGGGCTTTTTGACCTCCTGGCACCAATAGGAGCAGAGACACAGGCAAACTGTGTTTTTTCCCAGCCCCTGGAGTAAAGGCTGCTGTACATGACACTCATATTGTGTGGAAACAGTGTCTGCCTACCAAATAACCGTGCTATACGGGGCAAGGGCAACAAATGGTTTTGTTGGCCCCAACATATAGGCTGCCATGCGTGGCAGGCGTGTTGTGTTGGAGTAGTAGCACCTGCTTTACCAACATGCTTTGTATGGTAGCCTGTATGCAAGCTGCAAATAAATCAGTTTCACCACCTGAAGTGTCACCTGCCCTGTACATCAGGTGTGTTATGGGATTAGTATTGGCCTGCACTACATCTGTCAATGAGCTTGGCTGGGGATGGATTGAGATAGATAAGCAATGAGCGATGGTGAGGAGGTCATGGACAGAGAGAGAAGAGGGCGGGGAGATGCATGAGGCAGGTGGAAGGTGTAGAGAGGTAGTCGTCAGGTGGAAAAGGAGAAGTTGGAGGTGGAGAAGGAAGGAGAGAAGGGGAGAAGAACTTGAAAGAGAGCAGAAAGGTCTAATCTAACATTTCATGAGAATAATCGAGAGCCAGCCATGGCAAACTGTTCCACTTGATGTGCAAGATTATGAGACAGTCGAAATACGTCTGGACTCAGGAAGAATGTAATACTTCCAATTCCAAAGAAGGCAGGTGCTAATAGGTGTGGATATTACCGAAATATCAGTTTAATAAGCCATGTTTTTAAAAATACTAACGATGAAATATTTACAGAAGAATGGAAAAAAAAAAACAGTTTGTGTTCCGGAGAAATGTAGGAAGACGTGAGGCAACACTGACCCTAGCACTTTCCTTAGAGAAAGATTTTTACAATCTTTGAATACAGTCTTTGAAATTATGAAGGTTGTGGTGATAAAATATAGGGAGGGAAAGTTATTTACAGCTTGTACGGAAACCAGACTGCGGTCATAATTGCGAAGATCATGAAGGAGAATTAGTATTTGAGGAGGGGGTGAGACCGCATTGTAACCTATCTCTGATGTTATTCAATCTGTACATCAACAAGCAGTAAAGGAAATTAAAGAAAAATTAAGAGAAGGGAGATGAATTAAAAAGTTTGAGGTTTGCTGATGGCATTGTAATTTTTCAGAGGCAGCGAAGGACTTGGAAGAGAAGTTGAATGGAACGTGTAGTGTCTTGAAAAAAAGGGTTTAACATGAGCGTCAACAAAAGTGAAAAAGAGTAATGGAATGTATTCGAATTACTCAGGGATTGCTATAGGAGTACTATTAAGAAATGAGACACTAAAGGTAGTACTTTAGTTTAGCTATTTGGGCAGCAAAGTTACTGATGATCGAGAGGGTATAAAATAGAGACTGACAGAATTTCGGAAAAAGGAGAATTTGCTAACATCGAATATCAGTTTGGTGTTCGGAAGCCTTTTTTGATGATATTTGTATGGAATGTAGCCTTGTACGGAAATGAAACGTGGATGTTAAGCAGTTCAGACAAGAAGAGCGTAGAAACTTTTGAAACGTGGTGCTTCAGAACAACATTCACGATTTGAGGCATAAAACGACTAGCTAATGAAGAGGTACTGAACCAAACTGGGGGAGAAATGAAACTTATGGCACAACTTAGCTGAAACAGGCGATCGAGGACACATTCCAAGAGGCCTGAGGGAATTGTGAATGTGGTACTGGAAGGAGGTATAGGAATAGAAACTGTAGATGAAGAAGAATGGATAAATACATTATCAGGTTCACATGGATGTAGGTTGCAGTAGTTATTCAGGGGTGAAGGGGTTCTCACAGAATAGAGTAACGTGGGGAGCTGCATAAAACTGCTGTTTGGATTAATGACGACGAAAACAACTTTATTCTGCCAATGGTAGAAGCCGTCACTGCTCGTTCAAATTACTTCTCATCACCTCTCTATTTATCAGTAATTTTCTTCATACCTCACAGTTCATTAGATTTCACGTGGGCGTCAAAAATAGGTACCTTAGGCGCTTTAGGTTGTTTCTCAAGACACATATATCTTTTCTTTTATAGCGGGATAAAGTTTGAATACACTCTACAGTGTCAGATATCCCAATACCTTGCAAATTTACAGCGTTTGTTAAAGAACATGGAATACGGTAGATTATTTCTGGTTTTATAATGTAGTGGAATGAGTGGGTATTGAAGAGAGAACGTCAGCGGAAGATGGTGTGGCTGCCTTCTCGAAGGCTGGCATCTTCATACACGCTCCACCTGAAAGCAGTTGTTAGAGGACTGGGATTATAATAAATGTTTGCGACTGCTTTTGGATTCAGGAAGTCGTGAGATCAGGCAGTTGTGACACTGCAGCCTTAAAGCTTTGCCTTAGGAAATATGTGGAATGCAGTTATCTGGTAAACTTGTGGAATGTAGTTGTTCGTTGGATGGCCTTTCTGGAGGGCGAGGAATGGTTTTATCAGGTACCTGCAGGCTGGATTCTGGTCATTCTGTGATCGTACCTGGCTAAAGGATCGAAAAATTTTACATTAATCAGTATTCGAGGAAGGTGCGTCTATTCAACACAGACTGAGCGTTGTTATTGCATAATGTCTGTACAAGGTTACAGTACTATCGCTGGTTTTCCTACCGCCAACAATTCAGAACAGATTGCAAATGTCGACTAGATGATCATTTTAACTTAGAAACTCATTTTCCTTTGTAAAATGTAAACTTTCTCGGTTGGAAATTCCATACGCATTAGAATAGTGCGGAATGTTAAGTCGCGGTCGAATGCATTTATTGGACAAATCAACGCTTCGTTCATAACTGCAGATTGCGTCTTCTAGGGGCTTTGTAGTTTCTACGAATGTCTGTTTCAAACTCTGTCTCGTTGTAGAAGGGGAGAAACATGAGAAACAAGTCGATCAGCTGTCATGGAACATGGGTTGCAGTCAGGACCCATCATATTCGATTTGAAGAAACTCGGGTCTTGATTGCCACGAACGGGTGTTACAGCAGACTGTTCAGAGACGTAGTTAGTTACTTAATAACTTAATACAATTCCAACAATTCTTTGATCGAAATGGTGTGGAACAGGTCAACTTACACAATATGAATATATAGTTAGTGTCAACATTAATTAACATATTATTGTTTAGTCCTATTCTGTTCGTGCAACTACACTTAAAACTATTAAAAACTAATCTATCTTTTTATTAAAAAAAAACGGACTACCAGTGTCTTAACCGAAATACGTCCATAGAATAGAAGGAGGTGTCCAGGAGAAATGACTTTAGATTAGATTTAGTCCGCAGCTCGTGGTCGTGCGGTAGCGTTCTCGCTTCCCACGCCCGGGTTCCCGGGTTCGATTCCCGGCAGTGTCAGGTATTTTCTCTGCCTCGTGATGACTGGGTGTTGTGTGATGTCCTTAGGATAGTTAGGTTTAAGCAGTTCTGAGTTCTAGGGGACTGATGACCATAGATGTTAAGTCCCATAGTGCTTAAAACTAGCTTTTTCCAACTGTCAGACATTTTATGTTATTCGACAAATGTTCAAAAGTGCTTGTTGCTGCATATTGCTTTTCTGAGCCACTGAGAGCTTTAATAATAGGGAGTGGATACATTAATATTTTGAGAAAGATGGCAGTAAGGAAACTGGACGACTATTATTTAAACTTTTCTCGTCACCTTTCTTATAAAGAGGCTTAACAAATGCATACGAGGGGCGTCAACAAATTAAGTTCCGTTTCTATTTCTATCCGCGGCAGCGCTACGATCGCAGTTCCGAGCATGCGCGGCAGTTACTCTGACTCAAGGAGAAGACATGTACGCCGTTTTCAGATCGCTGTGCTTTGTAGTGCTTCTCTATGTCAGCCGTAATTGAAAATGCCGCTGCGTGTGAAATCAGATCTGTAACTCGTTTTCTAAATGCAAAGAATGTTAAACCAAAGGAAATTCATCGACAAATCTGCGAGGTTTACGGACAAAATGCTATGAGTGGTTAGTAGATGGGTCAGACAGTTGAATGAAAGACGTAATCAAATGCACGATGAAGAACGAAGTGGACGCCCGTCTTTGGTTACTGATGAACTGGTTCACACAATTGAAGAGAAGATTAAGCACAACCGTAAGTTTATACTTAGTGCCCTTGCTGTGGAAGTTCCGCAAATCTCACAATCACTACTTAATGAAATTGTTATCGAAAAATAGAGATTTCGAAAACTTTGCTCACGTTAGATACCAAAAATTCCTACTGAAAAACAAAAAACAACGAATGGGCAGTGCACTTCAGTTTTTGAGACGCTCCAATGAAGAAGGCGATGGGTTTCTTTCTCGGATAGTCACGGGGGACGAAATTTGGGTATCGTACGACACACCTGAAACAAAACGGCAATCAATGGAATGGAGGCATACTTCATTCCCAACGAAGGTTAAGCCTAAGCAAATCTTGACACCTCTAAAAGTCATGTGCATCGTTTTTTGGGACAGAAAAGGCATATTGCTGGTAGATTTCTTATCACAAGGCCAAAAAATCAATGCACAAGGTTATTGCTAGACCATTAAGAAATTGCGCCGCGCAATATAGAAGAAGGCCGAGGATTACTTTCAAAAGGTGTTTTTTTCCACGATAATGCCCGACCTCACACGGCGAATGTGACCAGACAACTCTCACGGGAATTTCACTGGGACGCGTTTGATCATCCTCCGTACAGCCCGGACCTCGCACCTAGCGGCTTTCATCTCTTCTTACACATAAAATGGTCAACACTTCAACGATAACGACGAGATGAAAGATCATGTAACCACATGGTTGAATACACAGGCGACAACCTTCTATGAAGAAGGCATACAAAAACTTGTGCCACGCTATGACAAGTGGCTACAAAGTTTCGGAAGCTATGTAAAAAAGTAGTTTAGTTGTAGATTTTTGTACAATAAATATTTTTTCTGTATCTGTAGACGTTTGTTTTATATAACCAAACGGAACTTACTTTGTGGACATACCTCGTATTTTAATCTGCCAGGAATAATTCCCTGTGTCGGTGATGCATTACATATATCAGGTAAGAACATCACATACAGCGTTGGGAGAACTTTTCAAAATTCTGTTTGAAATTGCATCAACACCATATGAGCTGTTGTTTTTTGCAACTTCTATAAATCTCTTAATTTCAGTAAAGGACATCGGTGCTAATTCTATGTTCTTAAGGTTTTGTGGAATGACTTTTTTAGTAGACAGTATTCTCTTGCTTCTGAGCCATTTAGTCCTATTGTTGCTGCTATATTTAGAAAGTTATTGTTCAAAGTACAGACCGCTCGTGAATTATAGATCACGACATTGTCATTTAGCTTAACTGTTACGGTATTTTTTACACTGAGTAGCTGTCCTGTTCTCCGTTTGATAGTATCGTATATAGCTTTAATATTATTATCTAGAGCGTTAATTTCTGTCAGGACGTGCCTGCTCCTAGTCATTTTGATGACCTTCCTTAAAATATTCCAGAATTCTTTAGAGTAACATCAGAATTCCGTGCTTCGTGCCTCGGCTCGCATCGATAGAGTTTTTTCCCTCTTTTGTAGCGTTGACTCCGTACTTAGCAACGTTCTATGGGTACCTCTAGATTGTGGAACTTGCGCCGCTTGCTGGCTTGTAGAGTGTTGTCTCTGAGGCTCACTCTCAATCTGCCTTGGAGTCATCTTGCTGCAGCTGAACAGTATAGGCGGCACATACGCAGCCGCAGAGGGTCGCCAAGCTGCTCGCTTTAATCACATCCACACTAGCTTGTCGGGGACCACGCGCTCGCTGTATAGATTTGGCGAGACGTGCTACAGTCTGAAGAATCAGGCTAGTTACAGATCGACACCTGTTGCACCTGGGGGACTGTCTTTTGGCGACTTCGTCTACGGTACCGCCAGAAGAACACGTGCCTTCTGTTGCCTGTGTGCGCAGCCAGTGAGTTGAGTGCAGGGTTCGTTACAAGACGAAGTTCAGCGACCTTTTATGTAACGTGGTCGGCTTCATTCCATTTCAGTGTGCAATCTGTATCTAGCAGTCTTCTCTGCCTGAGTGTTGAAAGGGACTGTAAATCTCTGTCGCAGCGTTCAAGAAGTGTTACTTATACGCACAGATGACTGTGCTTTGATATCGACATCAATTACTGCCTCTTGAATGGTTCTTTCACTTAATATTACCAGACTTTTATTAGGCTTTATTCAGAGCTCTGAAGTTTAGTATGTTTGTGCATGCTCTATTTGTAATCACAGTAGTCTGTTTGCATGTTTTCATTAATGTGTACCTTTTAGTTGTTTCCATATATATATGAATGTGTGATGTCTGTTCTTTCGGACATGTGCCAAAGAACATGCACCACGTGGACCCCGAAGTTGTGATACATAGTTCGTAAATTGAAGGTGGATGGCGGGAAAAGGAAAAGGAAGAGCAGTAACTGATTATATCAGCTACCTCGGGACTTCATGTGGAATCAGCAGCGACGAGTGAAAACGTGTGCCGTACTGGGACTCGAAGTAAGGATTTTTGCTTAGTAAGCAGTTGCTGCGCCAGCCGGAAATAGTATCGCAGACAGATGCGCGGCCACATAACTGCTACACCTCGATAGGCTGTGAATTGACAATCATCAGTGCAGATGCACATTTACATTCGATCTCCAGCGGTAATCTAATATTAGCGAGCACGGAAGACATGAATAGGGGCTGCCGATAGGTTGATGTCCCACTGACGGATAAAGAACATTTGCTTGAAACATTTTGAAATTTGCACCTGGACAAACAGTTATTTAGGGTGGTCCAGATAAGTGGGACTATATATATATATATATATATATATATATATATATATATATATATATATATATATATATACTTACCCGTGAAACGTTGTATTCTGTTCTCATTAACAAGCCTCGCTGATTTGTATGTACATGCCTCTAACATGTAAGGTGCTAGATTTTTTTTATTTCCATTAATTGTGCATCATGGTCAGATGGGCCATTAATAATTGGGTACCCATTGTGTCAGCCTGAACACCGTCTATAAAAATGTTGTCAGTCAGTTTCTTGCTGCATATGAGTTCGAAAATTAACAACCGAAATTAGATTGACACATCCATGATTCCAGTTCATTCTGTTGCCTGTATCTTTAGAGATCTACATTTCAATCTTCACAAACCACTAACTGTTTCTTCTTGTCTGACAGGTAGCTCAAAAATGCATCAAGAGTTCTCAGAAATAGCTGAATGTTTCCTCTAGGGAATCTGTAAACTGTTACAATTACAAGGGAAGTATTCTACAGTAACAGTTACAAACACATATTTCTCTGTTCTGATCTACACAAAAACTGTTAACTTTTTTTTTTACTTTGTGTCCAACTTTTACGTATGTTGCAAACTCATCCATTCCCAAGTTAATTCTACACGCAGCTGATGCTAGTCTACAGCATCTGATTACATGGTGTTCAGAGAGGCACACAATATCTACCTCTCCAGAATTTTCATCATCTTCTAGACACACCAAAAGCTCATATATCTTGTTTTTCAGCCCTCTACTATTCTGATAACAAAAATAAATTTTAGTTTTCTGGAAAATGTTACATAATGACCTTCACCTCTTCTACTTTCAATTTCTGCCAGGTGCTCAGCTACACTGTTCTCCGCCCCCCCCCTACCCCCCTCCCCCCTGCCGCTCCGCTTCACGTTACAGTTGGGGTGGAGACCATGATTTGTGTATCTCCATCTCCCAATTGCAGCAACAGGTACAGCCCAAATAATTTATAACACTTTGTTTCAGTCACAAGCAATTCACTTAGCTATTTGTTTACACAAATGACAGTTACGTTAACACAAGACTGATAGTGGCTCTGTAAAACCTCCATAAACTCCACACGAGTGCATACTGAATGCATACTGCTGCTACTCCTGTTTCCTACAGGTCATCTTTACTCTAAGTTGCTAGCCAGGGTTTTTCCTGCTCCTGCTACTGTAGGTACTTGACCTTGTTCAACAAACTCTCTGCACGAAATCCCTATCTTCTTTGTCACTTGGATAAGCTTGGCACTACGTTTCATACTGTTTATGACCTGGTATTCTGCACCCAACTTTTCCGGTAGCATTTCACCTGCGCCGCTCCCGTGGCTACTACGTAGCAGCAGGATTCTTTTGTTCTACAAGCTTTTCTACCGACCCCTCAAAGTTTTTTTTACGAGTCTGCTACACCGTACTTTGCTCAAAAATTGGTTGAGGCTCTTCTGTTATTTCAGATAAAAAGTCAGGCTGATTTCTGGCAGGAGTTTGAAACGTGATTCCTGAGATTTCCTCCATTTGCCTATTACTTGTGTAGTTTTTCCCAGTTTCTATTTTCCCCTTCAAACTATCTCATTCAAAATACGCCTTCGTAATTCTACATAAAGGGCACAATTTTTTCGTCCCTGTCCCATAATCCTCTTGTCTCGAGTGCATAATCTACAACTCCAAGGAAGAACCTCTTCTGATACTGTATTGGCTTTCCCGTTACAATGACACCACTGAAACGTCAACCCAAGGTCCTGACAATTTTCTTCCATATTAACTAGCCTGTAGCAATATGCACTTTTATCTCACATGACGCTATTTTTACAGTAAACCGAAAAAACACTAATATGGACTTGTAATGCAGTTATGGAAAAACTAGTGATTACTTATCTTCCGATGAGTTGTGGAGCTAACTTCCGACAGCAGGGGGACGTAAAACACGAGAATGCAAACACCACACAGATATTTGTTAAACACGAAATGAATAAAAATAAAAAGGACAGTATTTGTAACAACAATCTTAAAGAGACACCGTCAGAAAATTCTAACAAGCATCGTAATGTATCCAAAAACAACATAGCAACTAGACGGCGTGCGGATTACTAGAATGTAAACATCCAGTAGCTATTGACGAAACGTAAGTGTTAAATCACAAAAGTCACGAAATGAATAACAACTAAAAAAAAAGCACAATATTTGTAACAATAATATTAAACAGACGCCATTTGGAAATTACGAGAAGCACTGCAGTGGATCCAGAACAACACACAGCGTTCCGCTACTGCCGGTGCTGATGTCAGCGCTTGGAGAGTGCGACCGACCGCCACGACTGCCATCTACCAACGGAGATCGTTAAAAATAATTGTAATCGGAAGCTGGAGGGCGTAAAATTGAATGGTATGTAAATTTCGCTGCTAAAGAAGATGTTTTCCAGTCTGCCACCGTGGGTGATAGCAATAGCGCACAACAGCAATCGACAACGGCCAACTGGACACGAATTTTTTTTAAAAAAAAAACATGTAACAGCACGCATCTGCTTTAGGTAAAATGGAAACGAACTTTTATTGGAGTCAATAGCGAGCCAGGATCTGAATCGGACATAAAAACAAGCTACAACCCACCTTAATGCTGTCCGCCGCAGGCGAAGACGAAGCGTTTGGTTTTTCATAGAAATTCATTGGGCCAAGGGATAATAGTCCGGAATACATTAGTGGGTGGAATTAGAACTCGTCTTTGCCGTTTGACAGCTGCGACCACCTGGTATATTTTTCCACCTATTTTGTATTACAAACAGTTCAAGACAATCGATGAAATTGTCAGAATTTATCCGAGGACTCCCGCTAACCCGTAGACGGCAGGATTCCTGCAAGTTATCCAGGAATGAATGACGTCGATTATTTTATGGCTACTTTGTTAAAGTATTTCCAGGTATGAATGTTCGGCTACATGGTTTAAAAGCAAGCCTCACTTAACAAGACAGGAGCTGCTAACTCTAAGTAAACTTACTTTCTGGACAAACGTAGCATAATTCCTGTCACATTAAATATGAAAGCTTGCTTGTCTACATTAAGTTAATCTATCTCTCGGTTGTGTGCCCTGTTCCCTGTATATCTCACTCTAGACGGTGCAGTGTTACGTGGCTTTATGCTTAATTACAGACTTACTGTTTTATCAGTTGATTTGTTTTCACCACGTAACGCCCGCTGTTTACGTCCTTCTTCGTTGCTGAGCGATGTATCACTTTTCGTTCTGACTCCGCAACTCTTCCTTTCCTATATCTTTACTACTTTTTATCTATATAAATGATGAACTATTGGTTTTCCCGTTTAACAACTTTTTAATAACTGTGGAAGTATTACAGGCATCGGGTCCCACCTAATGTGTCACCCGCCTATACGTTTTACATGAACCTTTCAAGACTCGATCGATCTGTTTACAAAGAGAAAGCAGAATATCTCTTCCTTTGACGTTGTCCAACAACGACCTAGGAAGCTCGACGTCCTCGCGGCCCAGGATCTTCCATGGCTCGCGGTAGTTTGCAACATTCGTTTTATTCCTTGCCCACTTGCCGCTACGTCGAAGTTTCGTGGTGATCGCTGGGCAACGTCTTCCACGTTATCTGCAACATAAATAAACTTTCTTCCCACAGTATTTCTAAAAACCCCAAAACAAACTTAAAGAACATAATAATAATAACTGTTCTTACAATTATTCGTATAAGTCTTGGTCAATTTAATGATGGGTGGGACAGGCCTAAGCCTTGTGACGCCACAACGTCCGCAGCTCGTGGTCGTGCGGTAGCGTTCTCGCTTCCCGCGCCCGGGTTCCCGGGTTCGATTCCCGGCGGGGTCAGGGATTTTCTCTGCCTCGTGATGACTGGGTGTTGTGTGATGTCCTTAGGTTAGTTAGGTTTAAGTAGTTCCAAGTTCTATGGGACTGATGACCATAGATGTTAAATCCCATAGTGCTCAGAGCCAAGACACACCACAACGGCCTTACAAGTGACCTCCCTCATTTTCTCGGTAGCTGCCTTCACGCTGGTTTATTGTGTGATGCTGCTGTTTCTCATGTCCCTCTAGGTCTAACTTGACGTTTCTTTCTGGTGTACTCTATTAGCACCACGTTTGTAGAAATGAATGTTTCGTTGAAGCCTCTCCCATCCTTTTTTAATCCGTGGTACGGTTGCTTCGTTGAGTAATTAGCTCTGATCAAGTGCTTCAGCCTCAGCTGTTGATTCATGGACGATTTTCCCAAAATGACAGTACAAGATTTAACTGATGAAGCACTGCAATTGCTAGATAGAAATAGGTTTTCAGGGCAACTGCAAGGGAAACAAGACTCAATCAGAGCCTATTACTTTGCTGCCTCACATAAATAACAATTGGCACCCTCCAACCATCATCGCAAATACAAATCAAAACCGGAGAAGCGCCGCGTCGCGCTATAATTTAGAAAATTACGACGCGGTAATTACTAAGCCATAGTTTGCGCCATTTATGCGCGTTTTCCAGTTACCTACAGAATTACAAGCCATTTGCTCGCTTTGAAGGGGGCGCGCGGGGCGGTACGGAGGGTGGCGAACAGGATACCAGAGGGGGTAGGCCGCTTTGTGTTTCACTGGTGCGCCGCGCGCGGCGCTGCAGTGCGGCATGCCGGGCGGCCGGGGACAGGTGGGAGAAGAGCGCCGTCCCTTCTAATTATTGTAAAACCATTAATTAAGGCGGGCTGTCTCCCGAACGCAGCCAGCACTGGCTAACAAATGCGGCCGGCGCCCCGCCGTGGGTCCAGTTGCACTTTGAGCGAGCAGACGCTCAAACACTGGCGGCTGGCGACTGGCGACTGGCGACGTGTTTGCCTTGTCAGTCAGCGCCCCTGCTCCTAATCAGGGTCACGATGCCCACCTGGCGCTGCCATTCGATATGCATCGCCTGCCAGAGCTTTGTTTTGCGCCAGCTTCCACGTGCCCTTTGACAGTCACCCTCGCCTTTTCTGTAGCAACTATTGCCAACCTCGCTTCCTTTACTCTGCTGTAGCTTTTCTCAAATTGGAGTCTGTTTCCTGTTTCAGACGTCAAATTTTCAAGATAACGAGACCTTCCCCTCTTCTCTTGCCCCTGCCTTGCGAATCGTTTCCTTAATTTGCACCAGTAACAGGCAACACGACGATATGCTCTGCTGTTGCACCACATCAAACCATCAACATAAAACGTAGTGCAGTCAATTCAGTACAGCGCTACTTTAGACCACTACATCCTATACCACATTACGAGCGAATTTGCGAATAAAGAGGAGCTAATAGAAGTTTTTGATGCTCATGTTTATTAGATAGTGGCACTGGCCTTACAAATCTTCGCAAATATAGTAAGTTGACTAACGTTAGCAGTAGGTAGTGGGCAGTAGGTAGAGGTCTGGAAGCATGTCGACATCCCCATATACCCACAGAAAAGCTGACTTTTCGGATGAAAACAAGCGTTGATGAGGACATCCACAAGCCTGTCTGCTGATATACACAATAATAATTACTTGGTAGTTAAGAGTATCACTATCACGAATTTCGTCTACTTTTGTCATACTGGCGAATGACATTTACGATTGCTATTAGCATCTGAAGGTGTTGGGTGTACTGCCGGATATCAGTACCGCCCGTGCGCAATATTTCGATTACGTGACTCGTCTTCATTAGGTGCTACGTGAAACCAGTAAGACCAGTCGAATGCAACAGGTCCAGTATCATAACTGTCTTCCACGGCGAAACCAAAATAATTTAAAGTTTTGAGCAGTTGCACTTCAAGTGGTTAACAGAGAATTACAGGTCAAGTACAAACAATTTATTCTTAGCAACTCCACTAACGGCTTAAGGCGTAGTGGTAAGTGGCTTCCCCGTCGAAGCTAATACAATTTAAAGTTCTAAGCAGCTGCAGTATTACTGTTTAACAAAGAGTTACAGGTGAAGACCAATCATAATTGTTATTGGAAATTGCACAAGGGTCAATGACGAATATCTACTGAGGTGTGGGTCGTAAGGACACACTGAAATCACAGTAGTAATCCGTTGTAGTTGCCACACACTTCACTCAATCATAAAGCATTATCAAATCACAATCACAATAATAAAGGCGTTTGGGTAAATGACGAACAAATTTCTTTAACTACAACAGGACTCATAAAAACTTGAAACCTGAATATAACTAGTTAAACTAACTCAGATAAACTTCATTACTCAGATGAATCTAATCTCCACACGATTCCTATCAGAACTCTAATAACTTCCGATCAGCTAAAGAATACATTAAGTGCCAGTACACAGATCTTGTAAGATTTGGCTAGTCAACTTTCCTAAATAAAACATTATTCCTAAAAGCTTTATTACAATAAAAAATCACTTCCACGACTAAGGAGGTCCTTTAATTTGTCCAAGCAAATTTTCAAGTTTACTTAACTCAGTTGATTAATCAACAATGTTGTTAAAATCATTACTACTAGAACATGACCATATGACAATAGCCCCTAAAATGGGGCCACTTCAATACCGCGTGTGAATTAGTGATAGACGCGAGCACACCAAAAGATTTTAATCAATACAAGAGATCCACGAGACAGCAAATGAAATAGAAATGTACTCAACTTTGCACTGCAATTGAACTTCAGACACCATAACTCTTCACGGGAAGGATGGAGTCACAAGACAGTAACAACATAACCCGAGATTTAAAGGAGTGGGGACAGGGCCTTAAATATCACTCTGCCACCGAGATACTCTGCACCCAGTTTGCTCGCGTCGACCACTGCCAATTATCTGCAACACAAAACACATCAGCGGCGTACAATATTCTGAGGCATAAGGTAAACAATCTTGTCTAGAGAACAGGTGATCAATACTTTCAGTGGAATCAGCCTCCGTGAGTTACTTGGCCAGTGACGGCCCTTAAAATTTGATCAACCAATTCGGAGAAGGACCACTAAAATAATGTCCTAAAGTTAAAATGATAAGCATTATCGCTGCACACATTTAAACGCCAAACTACAATAATGAACTACAAGGTAGAATGGAAGAAATATCTTGGCATGGCTTGGAACGCCAGACACCGACTTAACGCACTATTCGTTGCACTTCTAGCTACGTATTTAGCCATGCTTCATGTCGGTTTGTTGGACGTAGCCACACTTCCTTAACTGCCGTCAAGTATCAAGTATCAAGTCACGACACCGAGTTGTGTGATAAACAACTAGAACAATTTCAAATAGTTTTTAGTACACTGGTATGTGTAGTTAAGATGCACGCAACCCACCGATGCAACTCGACGACTCCAATTCATTCGGCCTTGTAGCTTGTAACAGACTCGAAGGAACTTGTCCTTCCAACCTCTAGGGAAACCAAATCACCATGGGCAATGGATCGGCATTGCACGATTCAACACGCCGTAGCGGCAGGCCACGCTCCTTCGTCGTGCCGACTAGGCCTCTCCGCGTGCTGCCTACGTACACAGTCCCACGTCACGGCAACTCACACAGCGGATCCCCACAGAAGAGTCCAGCAGAACGCACGCGCTGCAGTTAAATGCCCGCCGCCAAAAATTTGAAGAAGAGCAATCAACATGGAAGTCAACTCAAGGATGAAAATGAGAATCGATGGGAACTGGCGCCAGAAACGTCCCAGCTCATCTACCATGAGTAATACAATTTTACATACAGTTTCAGTTAAGGAACACGATTCTTTGACCATAAAATGCAGTTTACCGGTAACACCGACCAAACGTAAATGGACAGAATTTCTCTACAAGGAACCCTAATAGCATTTACGACAGATACGATGCTGAAGATCAGATGGGTATATCACATAACTAATGAGGAGGTACTGAATAGAATTGGGGAGAAGAGGAGTTTGTGGCACAACTTGACTAGAAGAAGGGCTCGGTTGGTAAGACATGTTCTGAGGCATCAAGGGATCACCAATTTAGTATTGGAGGTCAGCGTTGAGGGTAAAAATCGTAGAAGGAGACCAAGAGATGAATACACTATGCAGATTCAGAAGGATGTAGGTTGCAGTAGGTGCTGGGAGATGAAGAAGCTTGCCCAGGATAGAGTAGCATGGAGAGCTGCATCAAAACCAGTCTCAGGACTGAAGGCCACAAAAACAAAAAGCACCGATGTAATGGCTTGTGACCCTGCAACAACTTTATAGTTGGTGAAGATACTTCAGTGGTTATAGAAATTAGTAGCTATCTAGAAGAATCTTAAGCTTTAACACAGAGAGCGTCAGAGCACAATGGCCGAAAAAAAAAATCACGCTTAACTTGTACTAAAGACCGTCTCTACACGGTGTGGCTCAGATTTACTCAAACGAGATTAGAAAAAATCAGTTACATTAAAGGATATTGACATGTAAAATACCAAAACAAGGCAAGCGCTTGATTTCAGAAGTTACAGGAAGGCAAACAGTAGCAATCACCGACCAAATATGCAGATGGAATCAACTAAGCCCGGTAGGCAGAAACGGTAAATAAATAAGTGACAAGATAATTATATTGCACATGCTGCTAGTTCAGAAATAGCAAATGACAAGTAAAGTGGACTTACTATAATCAGCTGGCCAGCTACCTTACCAAAATACATACCTTTTACACAGATCAATGAGGAAATTTCGAAATCATTCCGCACAGGCCATCAGACTGATAAAAGCATACAATGAGGTTCCTGATAAATAAACCATTAAATGATGGCTAATCTGTCATGTAACATGGACATGTACGTAGAGTTAAACACTGTTCACATTAAATACCGAGTGTTCGGAAATTCCCTTTACAAATTTCTAGGATTTCTAGAAGAGGAATGAGTACATAATATTCTGTCCGGAAACGTAACTTTTCCGTTCTACGATGGCTTCAGTTCAGATGTTTAACTCATCCAAATCTGTTTGGGGAATTGAATTAGGCGTGACACAGAGCAAATATCAGGCAACAATACCAAAGGAAACATAACGAAACGTCCAGTTATCAATTAAGCATATTTATTTGTATTAACACTTAAATATTACGTCTTTACATTATTCCAAAACAAAAGAGAATCCCGCGTACTGCACCTACAGAACAGTACTGATGCATTACATAGTTACAGACATTGTACCGGCGACGTATTTTCTGGTACACTCTCTCCATCCAACCTGGTGTCTCTTTAATTTCTAGTGCAGCGGCCAGAACTCGTTCGAGCAGATCTTACTCTCTCTTTCCCTGCAGGAGTCTCGTAAATTAAACATTGCGTAGACCTCACAAGAAGTAGTACCCGTCATCCTGTCTATCCTGTTACGTACTAGGATAAGCAACTCTGGCAGAAGTGGACGCGTTACACATCTGAATTGGAACCATTGTAGAACGAAAACGTACGTTACCGGACATAAGTTCCTATTCAAACACACACGGACATATACTTACAGGCCACCAGCTGTCACCATCCTTCGCAACGACGTTGGTTTACAGAGCACGAGCCACATCAGAAACAGCTTATCCAATGAGCCACTCCATCTGCGTACCACTTTCCAACAAAATGGACCACTTTCCAACAAAATGGATACCCCGAACGGGAGATTTGCCGTGCCTTATACCCGAAGCGGGCTACCCAACGTGAGGAAGTGGAAGAAGGCGAAGAACAAAGGGGAATGGCCATCTTGCCATACATCGGCAGTCTCTCTTCAAAAATAGGGAGATTATTGAAGATGCATAAAGTTAAATGTGTCTTTTGTCCACTGGCAAAACTCAGAGCTCTCTTGGGCTGATCTAAGGACAGCCTTGGCCTAAGAAAACTCGGTGTTTACAAGATTTCCTGTAGCTGCGGCATGTCGTACATCGTACAAACTTGTCACACTGTAGAAGAGAGATGTACTGAATACCAACGCTACACTCGTCTGGAGCAAACAGAGAAGTCTGCAGTGGCCCAGCATTGACTCAGTACAGGCCATTCTATTAATTATCAACACACCAAAATTCTCGCACATGACGAGTTCGTACTGGGACAGTGTTATTAAGGAAGCAGTGGAAATACGTAGCTCGACGAATCTTGTAAACAGAGACACGGGCTTTCAGCTCAGTACAGCTTGGGATCCAGCAGTGGCCATATTGAAGTCGCATCGAGCATAGAGGAGTGCTATTGGTTATACGACGGAAGATGATTTGCCAGCAACATAAATATTCTGTTGACAACGGGACGATAGTCACGCGCCTACGCGGGCGCGCATTTTTGCTTGCGGCTTCCGACAGAGGTCGCTGGGGCGGCCGATGGCAGCGCAGAGCAGCAGCAGCAGCCTCCGCGAGTGCCCCGAGGTGTTTGGTGCTTCATCCTGTAGGTGGCGTTGATGTCCTTCCAGCTATCGGTTGATATCGTCGCTATTGGCCATCGAATTTGGCGCCTCCACGCATGCGCACTTCCTGCCTAAGACTGGCATAAATAAGGGGCTCTGGTCCTGCCTTAGCCTGGAATCCATCCTTACCCGACGCATCCACAAGCATCTCCGCCAGCACCGCCTCCTTCCCGTTACCCAGTGTGGCTTTCGGCCGTCCTTCTCTTCCGATGACCTTCTCCTTCATCTCACTCATCTCCTCTCTGAACAGCTCAATTCCCGTCGCTCCGCTATCTTCCTCTCCCTCGACCTCGAACGCGCATTCCGGTCTCTTCTTCAAGCTCCAAACCTTCGCCCTTCCTAATAACTACGTCCATCTGATTGGCTCCTTTCTTTCCCAACGTCCTTCCTACGTCACCATCCATAACACGGATTCCTACACCTTTTTTCCCTCCGCCGATGTACCCCAATTTCCGTCCTATCCCTTCTTCTGTACCTTTTGTATACAGCGGACATGCCACCACCTTCACCCCCCATCCATCTTCTCCAGTATGCTGATGACACCACCTTCCTTGCCCTCGCCCCCACCCTGCAGCTCTCCCAACACCTTCTCCAATCTCATCTTGACCGGTTCACCACTTGGTGCAACCAGTCGTTGCACAAGGTCAATCCTTCCAATACCCAGGCGATCATTGTAAGCAAATCCACCCCTTCCTTCCGTCTCCTCGACTTCTATATCACCATCTATGGCCGTCCTATCGCCCTCACCCCCACCATTAAATACCTTGTCGTCACCCTTGACCGTCACCTCTCCTGAAACCCCCATCTCCGGACAATCCAAGCCAAGGCATGCTCCCGACTCCATCTCCTCAACCTCCTTTCTGGCCACACGTGGGGTCTGAACCCCTCCGCCATCCTCCACACCTATAAACCCCTCATCCATCCTATCCTCTACTATGCTCACCCTGCCTGGATCTCTGTCGCTCCTACCTTTTACAAATCCCTTGAAATCCTCGAACGCCATGTTCTCCGCCTCACCTATCGCATCCGTCTCCCCTTCCCCATGCGGATCCCATACAACCTTATTCCGTTCCCCCACGTCCTCCTTTTCCTCGAACAGATATGGCTCCTCTACACCTCCCGTAAACTAGATCCCCCTCACCCGCTTGTCTCTCCCATCCTCTCCCACCCCCGTCCGCTGCCACGCCTGTATTTCCATGTCCCACCTGCTCTCCATCTCTCCACTCACCTTACCCTCTCCCATGGTGGCTTCCACCAGCTCCCCCTCCCTGATGATGCCCTCCTCCCCTCCATCTACCCCTCCTATCAATTTTGATCCTCCTCTCCCACTTCCTGTGTTTTTTCCTCAGGGCACCCTCTCTCCCTTCTCTCTCCCTTCTCTCCCTCCTCCCTTCCTCCCCCCTCCTCCCCTGGGCTTTCGCTACCCTCCATACCTTCATTCCTCCCCCATCTCCTCTGCCATTGGCATCTCCGCTCTCACCTCTCCCTCCCCCCCTTTTTCCCCTCTTGGCAGGTCCCCGGACTCGCTCACGTTAAGTGGACATTCGCATGCCAGAGATCATCGCCATCAGTTTTGTGTGTGTGCCGTCGTGTTTGTGCTTCGGTGTTTTCTCCGCCCACGCTCCATCGTTCACGTGTCATCTCCATCATCAGTGTCCATGTTCAGTGCTAACAGTTTCTTTGGTTTTCTTCACGTGTGAATGGTTTCGTGTTTTTTCGTTACTGTGTCTACTGTTTTTTGTCCCCCATTATGTTATGTTCATTGTGTGTCTCCATTGTTTTTCTCTTGTAATACCTGTGGCTGAAGAGCGGCGTACTGTGCCACTGCCATCCCACCTAATGTAAGGTGTGAAATAACAATAAGGAAAAAAAACGGCCTTATCAGTGTGTTCGTCGCACCTGAAGATGTCGGCCAGTTGCACTGATGAAATATTGTGGAGTTTTCATTATGACATCCGACGTCTCGCCCGAGAACCATATATACAACATGTCCGTCGGGAAAGCCTCAAGCAACGCATTTTATGTGCTCATTCCACTCTGACAGTCCTAGAAGTTTGTAACGGTAATTTCTGAACACGCTGTATACAACACCGTTGCATAAAACCACTCTGACAAGCACTGAAAGCTTTGACAGTATTTCAATGAATTAAGCAAATTAGGCAAGCACTAAACACTATTCTAATGAAATACCAAAACCGTCAATGAATTACAAGACCGACGAATACTGAATAAACACGACGTTCATAAAATTCGCGACAATGGATAATGATACATGCAGCTAGTTAACAGTTAACCTCAACAGTACGTTAAACACTGCTTTAATAAAATATAAAACATTTTAAAGATGGATGGCAACTGTGGCATAAGTACATGATTTGACAGGAGGCGCGTCACGCACACACAAACAAGCAAATCACATTGTTCAGTAATGTGTCGAGTAGACACCAAAACCAAAATCTACTCGCACTTCACGTTCGCCACAACAGCCTAGTAGCGACTCGCAACAGCGAGCTGGAGGAACGATATAAATATCAGGCACCCCCAAAAACAACCAGAATTCAGTGGCTCATACGAAGGTTGAGAATAAAATTATTGCCCTTTATAAAGGCTTCACGGTGTTGTCCACAATGTGGGCACTCAACAATTCTCCTAAGCCCCAAAGAAACTGGTATAGGCGTGCGTATTCAAATACAGAGATATGTAAACAGGCAGGATTCGGCGCTGCGGTCGGCAAAGCCTATATAACACAGGTGTCTGGCGGAGTAGTTAGGTCGGCCACTGCAGTTACAATGCCAGGTTATCAAGATTTAAGTGAGTTTGAACGGTGCACGAGCGATGGGACACAGCATATCCGATATAGTGATGAAGTGCCGATTTTCCCGTACGACCATTTCACGAGTGTACCGAGTATATCAGGAATCCGGTAAAACATAAAATCTCCGACATCGCTGCGCCCAGAGAAAGATCCTGCAAGAACGGGAGCAACAACGACTGAAGAGAATCGTTCAACGCGGCAGAAGTGTAGCCCTTCCGCAAATGCTGCAGATTTCAATGCTGGGCCATCAACAAGTGCCAGCGTGCGAACCATTCAACGAAACATCATCGATACGGGCTTTCGGAGCCAAGGGCCGCTCGTCACCCATGATGACCGCACGACACAAAGCTTTACACCTTGTCAGTACTCGTCAACACCGACATTGGACTGTTGATGACTGGGAACATGTTGCCTGGTCAGATGAGTCTCGTTTCAAATTGTATCGAGCGGATGGAAGTGTAAGGGGAATGGTGGCAACCTCATGAATCCATGGACCCCGCATGTCAGCAGGGGACTGTTCAAGCTGGTGGAGACTCTGTAATGGTGTGGAGAGTGTGCAACTGGAGTGATATGAGACCTTTAATACGTCTAGATATGACTCTGACAGGTGACACGTACGTAAGCATCCTGTCTGGTCACCTACATCGATTTATGACCATTGCAATTTCGACGGACTTGGGCAATTCCAGCAGCACAATGCGACACCCCGCACGTCCAGAATTGCTACAGAGTGGCCTCAGGAACACTCTACTGAGTTTAAACGCTTCCACTGGCTACCAAACTCCCCAGACATGGACATTATTGAGCATATGTGGGATGCCTTGCAACGTTCTGTTCAGAAGAGATCTCCACCCTTCGTACTCTTGCAGATTTATCTACATCTACATCTACATCTACATCCATACTCCGCAAGCCACCTGACAGTGTGTGGCGGAGGGTACCTTGAGTACCTCTATCGGTTCTCCCTTCTACTCCAGTCTCGTATTGTTCGTGGAAAGAAGGATTGTCGGTATGCTTCTGTGTGGGCTCTAATCTCTCTGATTTTATCCTCATGGTCCCTTCGCGAGATATACGTAGGAGGGAGCAATATACTACTTGACTCTTCGGTGAAGGTATGTTCTCGAAACTTCAACAAAAGCCCGTACCGAGCTACTGAGCCTCTCTCCTGCAGAGTCTTCCACTGGAGTTTATCTATCATCTCCGTAAGGCTTTCGCGATTACTAAATGATCCTCTAACGAAGCGCGCTGTTCTCCGTTGGATCTTCTCCATATCTTCTATCAACCCTATCTGGTACGGATCCCACACTGCTGAGCAGTATTCAAGCAGTGGGCGAACAAGCGTACTGTAACCTACTTCCTTTGTTTTCGGATTGCATTTCCTTAGGATTCTACCAATGAATAAATTTATGGACCAGTTTCTTTGACTCCTCAGTGTATGTGAGGCTACTACTTTCATAGTAAATTCTACACCGTATGCTACAGACATTGTTACTATTACTTCCATAGCCACTCTGCTTTTATACTGACATCCACTACAGTAACTAGCCGAGTACGCTTCCGTATCACCGTCTACTCCACATTTGCAACCTCTTGCGGCCAGGCGTACTCTGGTGTCCCAGAAACGTGCAAATACAAACATAGGGCAGTTAATATGGATAGTAGGCCGCCAAGGACGCCATGGGCACTTCTTTTTCCACAGTTATACCTGAACAGATTGCAGAAAGTCGCTATAGAATCCTCGATAGTGTCGTAGCACCGAAAGGCTGACGTGGGGAATTTTACTCTTCATCACTGTCAATATAGCAGCTAGAGGTGCTTTCTTCTTGTCGTCTAAATGAACAGATGAAACTTACGTATGCCGGTGTTCGTGTTGGATGACCGACGCAGAGCCGCAGCGCAGCATGCTGAACCGCTGCGGACGACACTGCTCCACGCCCCTGCGGACCGAGCCCCGCTGACGGCTGTGGTCTGTGCCAGAACCCTCGTTTCCTCATAGATCACGACATCTTTAGGATCGAGACAGATCTCAACAATGGCTGACTCAGTCACGTGTCTCAGCTGGGTGTCCTCTGATGTCCTTTGTATCTGGTGTCCATTGTTCTAATTATTTGGCCAACGTACAGTTTGCCACATTGATAAAGTCTTTCATAAATTCCTGGTTTGGGAACGGCCACCGACAGTGCTTCTAGAACCGAATGTGGAGGAGGAAGGCAGCATATATCAGTAAGTAGGTTAACAGTTCAAATTCAGAGCCAGATCTTATCACATCTGGTGTCGAGTTACACACTCGGCCAACTTACATTCAACGCCACCCCCGCTCCCCTCCTGCTGGGGAACCACTGGGAATTGATCAAGGTCGCCCACAAGTACCGTACCTCTCCTCCCCCTTTCTCACATCCAGCTCTCACCACCTCCATCGCTACCCTTCTTTCCCCTTGCAACATCTTCATTTTTTATAACTGTAGCACTTGAGAGGATGGGCTTTATTCTGGAACTGTGCAACACAGGGAGACGAGCAAGCTGTGTCTGTTAATAACAAAAGTTAAGTCACGTCGTTCGGCGCACTGACATATACTGCAGCACCTAGGGAGATATGTAAGTACTCCTTACTTTCCGAATTTTAGGTATTTTCCATCTGGTTTTGTATTTTCCTTTTCTTCCACAATTCACTCACTTTTCTGAATTTTTTGTGTTTTTCCAAAATTTTACTCATTTACATGATTTCCGTTTCACTTCTTCTGACATCATGTCAACATCGCATCGCATCTCGTCGTATCAACGTCATGATGCTCTCAGCCAAACACGATGCAGCATGCGTCCGAATTACTTCATTTAAAAAATGGTTCAAATGGCTCTGAGCACTATGGGACTTAACTGCTACGGTCATCAGTCCTCTAGAACTTAGAACTACTTAAACCTAACTAACCTAAGGACAACACACAACACCCAGCCATCACGAGGCAGAGAAAATTCCTGACCCCGCCGGGAATCGAACCCGGGAACCCGGGCGTGGGAAGCGAGAACGCTACCGCATGACCACGAGATGCGGGCGATTACTTCATTACTAACGAATGTGTGACGTTGTAGCTTATGCTTTAGAACATCACAATAATAGCATCACATCAAATTCTATAAGCACAACCGATCTCCAATCGAAGATACTGCATGTACAAGAAATAATACACCTAGATAAACGCCCAGCTAAGCCACACCGTGTTACTATATTCTATAACAGCATAGCAAAATACTGACGCCTCCGGACAAAGATACTATGGAGAACAGCACAAAAACGTCACTAGAATGAGACAACTGAGCCGTATTTGCAACAACCCCAGCGAAAAGTGTGTTGCCTGCAGGGTAGCTCACACCTCGAACTCAACGTTTGGCGCATAGCTGCTAAAACTGACCTCCAACTCAGCAATGGCCGAGAAAATTGCATTATACTATGTGTAATCGCCTTCGACCTGGTTGCTAGTGTAAAAGACACTACTGCTATATCAGTTCTGGCCGAGGAACATCCAGCCCCCGATAATAATGGCAAATGTTGGCGTAAATATCAAAGACTGCTTCAAATGCAAACCTAGATTTTGAGGAACACCCCCGACCACGTGCATTCACCGGATACTCCAGGTCAAACGAGCCAAAGTGAGGTATCAGTGGGGTATGGAACTCCTTGAACAGAATCTGGCCTCAAACAAGAGAGCACTACATGTCGGCCCAACACAACTTCATACCATCTCACCAGGAATGACGGACACATCTGCATTCTTTAAACAATATGTATGTGTAATCATTTCCAGAGTGTCCGATATGGTTGCTGGCGCAAAAGGCAATGCTACGAAATCAGTTACTCAGGTAGCTAACACCTCACTACAGCGAACCAGTAGTAACTCGCAGTCGCCTTCACGGTCACCAACTAAAACCTGTGGACGACTTTGTAGATAGTCGCTGAAAACAGTTTTAGTGCCAAACACTCCCCTCCCTTTCACCTTTGTCTTTGGAACAATGAGAATGAGGTTTTCGAAACTAGCTCTTATGCGTGGCCGACCACATTTCCTGCCAGACAGAACCCGCAAGTGGAAAGATATCTAAACAAAATACAATCTGCAATATTATTAGTAAATGCACCACTGGTGTAAGTCCCTTATATTAACTATAGGAAAATATGAATATAGCCTTCGTTGTTGACTTGTACATCTTAGCGATACTCCTCAATCCGCAATACGGTACCCTGCAATCCACTCGCAAACAGAGTGAGAGAAAAACGACTTGTCTATATGCCTCCATATAGGCCCTAATTCCTCGTATCTTATATTCGTCGTTCTTGCGCTCAATGAATGTTGAAGGCAGAAGAATCGTTCTGCAGTCAGTTTCAAATGACGGTTCTCTAAATTTACCCCAATAGATATCCTCGAAAAGAATATCGCCTTCTCTCTAGGGATTCTCATTTGAGTTCCTGAGGCATGTCCATAATACTTCCATGTTGTTCGAACCTACCGGTAACAAATCTAGCAGCCCGGCTCTGAATTGCTTCAATGTCTTCCTTTAATCCGACCTGGTACGGATACCAAATACTCCAGCAGTACGCAAGAATAGGTCACACTATGGAGCCACCAACGCCTTGAACAGCACCATGTTGACAACCTGGGTCATGTCTTCGTAGGATCTGCACTACACTCAGATCCAACCATCAGCTCTTAACAACTGAATTCGGAACACATCTGATCAGGCCGAGGTACTCATGTAGTCTAGGGTCAAATCGATATGGTCACGGTCTCCGGAGAGGCGCTGCAGGCGGTGTTGTGCTACTAGCAAAGGCACTACCGTCGGTCGTCTGCTGCCATAGCACCTTAACGCCATATTTCCTGCACTGTCCTAACGGATAAGCTAGTCATACTTCCCACATTGATACCGGCGGTTGTTTCACGCAGGATAACTTATTTATTGTCACCGACAATTCTACGCAAAAGCCGCATCTCTCAGTCGTTAAGTGAGTGCTGTCGGCCGATTTGTGATGATGATGATGATGATGTTTGGTTTGTGGGGCGCTCAACTGCGTGGTTATCAGCGCCCGTACAATTACCCAATCTTTGCTCAGTCCAATTTCGCTACTTTGCTGGATGATGATGAAATGATGAGGACAACACAAACACCCAGTCATCTCGAGGCAGGTGAAAATCCCTGACCCCGCCGGGAATCGAACCCGGGACCCCGTGCTCGGGAAGCGAGAACGCTACCGCGAGACCACGAGCGGCGGACTTCGGCCGATTTGTTGTCTTGTCTGTATTGAGAGGTAACGCCTGAAATGTTGTATTTCCGGCATACTCTTGACGCTGTGGATCTCGGAATATTGAATTCTATAACAGTTTTTGATACGGAATGTCCCATGCCTCTAGCTCCAACTACCACTCTGCGTTCATTGTCCGTCAGTTCCCGTCATACAGCCAAACTCACGTCGGAAAGCTTTTCACATGAACCATCTGAATACTAATGACAGCTTCGACTATTCCTTGCCATTTTATACCTTGTGTACGCCATACTACCTCCATTTGTATATGTACATATCGCTATTTCCTCACTTTTGTCACCTCAGCGTATACAATATGCACAAGAAACGAGAATAATGAGACTGGAAGACCAAGAAGAAAGTGCTCGGTTTAAACAGATTGAGAGACAGGGATGTAGTCCTTGGTCGCTACTGTTCAACTTACACATCGCAGAAGCAATTTCGGAAATAAATGGAAGGTTCAAGGGTGAGATTAAAATTCAATGTGATGGGATATCAGTGATAGGATTCGCTGACGACACTACATTCCTGAGTAAAAATAAAGAAGAATTACCGGGTATGTTAAACTGAATGAAAAAAACTAATGAGAACAGAATATAGACCGAGAGTAAATCGAGGAAACACGAAACTAATTAAAAGTAGCAAGAAAGAGGACGGCAAAAAAACTTAAGTTGAGAATTGGTGAGCACGAAGTGTGTCTACTACATAGGCAGCAAAATAATCCGTTGTAGAAGAACATAGATTACATAGAAAGCAGACTAGCACTAGCAAAGAGACCGTTCCCGGCCAAGAGAAATCTACTAGTATCAAACACAAGCCTTAATTTGAGAAATAAATGTAACCATGTATGGTGGTCCAACTTGGATTGTTGGGAAACCGGAACAGAAGATAATCGAAGCGTTTGAGTTGTGGTGCTACAGGTAAATGTCAAAAATTAGTGGATTGGTGTGGTAATGATTGAGAAGGTTCTCAACAGAATCGGAGAGGAAAGAAATATATGAAAAATACCGATAAGAAGAAGGGACAGGACGATAGAACGTGACGTGTGTTAAGACATCAGGGAATAATTTCCATGGTACTAGAGGGAGCTTTAGATGGTAAAGTTTGTAGAGGAAGACAGACAAGAACCCCCTCGTTTCTATATGAATCACCAGGCTGTGTATTTACAGCTTTGTTACCCTATTTTCCAGCGCTCATAGACAGATAAGTGCTGTTAGCAAATCTCATTGTAATATGACGCATACAATCTCGGCTGTACTCGTACATTATTCTGTTTTATTGCCATTATATCTCAGAGTAGCCAAGTCTCTTACCACACCGCAATTACAGCGACACATTCGGAACCTCCTTACAACAAGGAAACGCCGGTAATGGCGCCAGACATGCACACTCCTCAACTCCACCCTCCCTGTCAACTCCTCCATGTACTTGTCCGCCTTCCACCGCCTTACTAGTAGCCATCCCGCCTCTCATTACCCTCTCCTCCATGACGATCTACCTTTCCCTGACAACCTCAGTAAGGCTAACCATTTTGCTTCCCACCTCTCCGAGATCTTCTCCATTCCTGACGATCCCCATTTTGATTACTCCCTCTTCCCCACCGTCCTTGACCACACTGACACCTCTCTCCCGCCGCTCGCTCCTAGCTTCCAGTATTTGGATCAGTTCCCCTCTCAGACATCAACACTCCCATCACCGCACATGACATCACACTTGTCGTCTGCTCCAAACGCAACACCACCCATACTGGTCATGATGGCGTCACCTACTGCCACCTCAAGGAATCTCCCCCATCCTTCCTGGCTGTCCTTGCTACCCTGTACAATGCCCTCCACACTGGATTTTACCCTGACCTGTGGAAGACTTCCCATGTCCTGCTGTTCCCTAAACCCAATAAACCCCCTCTGATACCTCTTCCTATCGTCCCATCTGCCTCACCTCTGTGTCCAGTAAGGTCTTCGAGACCATCCTCTCTCAGCGTATGCACCACCACCTTAAACAGCATCTCCTCCTTCCCCTTACCCAATGTGGATTCCGGCCTTCCTTCCTTGCCGATGACCAGCTCTTAACCTTACCAATCTTTCCTTCCAACTTAACTCCCGTCGCTCCGCTATCTTTGTTTCCCTTCTCCAGGACGCCTATGACCGCATCTGGCGTCCCGGGCTCCTCTTCAAACTCTGCATTCATGAATGCTTGTGGGTTTATCTGAGTAAAAGTTTACTTAAGTAAGCTCACCCAACAAAAAGTTAGGCCTCCTAGAAGGAATATTAAAAGAATATTAAAACCTTCTAATACCGACACAAGATTTGGTAACGGCTTTAGTTTCCAAGTAAGACGATTTATAAGTGTCTTCAGCTATGACATATCCAAATTCTTGCTAACTAGATTCCATGAAGCTATCAAATTACTGAGATCTTGACTGCTATGTTTTTCTCTCTGTTCAAAATGGTGCCAGACATTTTTTATGACATTAACATTGGGTGATTTAGCAGGCCAGATGCGGAGTGAATGATGTTTGAGTATTTGTCACCAAAGGAACGTACGCACGCAGCCCTGTGGAAACAACTGTTGTCATCTTGGAAGACAGGAGTTTCCAGACCGTACTTATGATGAAGATGTAACGTGGAGAGCAACACTTGACTGTTGGAATAAAATCCTTGTTCGTGAAACTTCCAGGCAGATTAAAACTGTATTCTAGATTGGGACTCGAAACCAGAACTTCATCAGTTGCTCTACCGACTGAACTATCCAAGCACAATTCAGACCCCGTCCTCATTACTTTACTTCAGCCAGTACACCTCCTACATTCCATACTTTACAGAAGTTCTCCTTGCGTGACTAGCACACCTGAAAGAAATGATATTATCGAGGTATGGCTTAGCGACAGCCTGGGGAATGTTTCGAGAATGAATCTTTCACTCTGGAGTAGAGTGTACCCTGATATGGAAGTTCTTGGTAGATTAAAACTGCGTGACGGATCAGGATTCGAACCCTGTGAAAGTAAATTTGAGAAGAAGAGTTGTACTTGGTTAGCTCAGTCAGTACAACACATGGCAGCAAAAGGCAAAGGTCCTGGGATCGAGTCCCGCTCTGGCACAAAGTTTTAATCTGCCAGGAAGCCTCATATCAGGTCCCACTCCACCATAGAATGAAAAAAATCATCCTCGGTACTAGATGGTGTCCAAGGCAACCTGAATTAGTGAATTTTTAGTAGTGTCAGGGTGACATCAACCAGGCTTGAAACACCTACTAGGTCGTCAGGACGCAGAACGAGGACCTCTCCAGCGTCGTTAGATGCAGTAAAACAATAGTCAAAATTATTTTCATTTACAACTGAAAATACAAGCCGTTGCTGCTTCTTCTACGTCGACTGGCAGCTATGCATTCTGGAGAAGTATCCGCTGCATCCAATAGCTGATTCACGGCTGCCGAGGTCGCCGCATCGGCTTGTAGTGGAAGGCCGTGACACCCTAATGTGGCAGTTTTGCCGCCCGTTGGCGAGGTAGGCACGTCCCCTCGGTAGCTCTGCTTGGAATAGCACTGACCAAGACTTTTGTATTTTCATCCCCACCCCGTTTTGGGAGTACCTAATCCCTTCCATCTCACTGCCCGCATAGTACCCTCAGGTGGACTGTGTGGTCGAATGTCGTGCAGTCATTCTGAAATCCGAACCTGGCCCATTGGTACGATAGGCCTTCAGACCCATGCGACGCTGGAGTTTAGGGTAGCTTTTGCTCCTGACGGGAACTGTGTTGATAGCCACTCGGACTACCTATCAGCGCTGGCTGACCCCACCAGCTGTGGCTTTGGGCCACTGATCGTCTCTTCGAGCAGAAAGTGCAAGAACAACACTGAAACAAGATGTTACCATATCATTGCGAGAGAATCGAGTGCGAACGCCATCGATCCTAATGATCGAGTGCCAAAAGCTATAAAGGGTGGGGTAGTTACGTCGCTGAGGAGAGTCTCTGGTCTACGACGTCCGTCGTGATGAGTGAATTGCTTCTGCTCTTCCTGATGCGATAGAAGTCTTCAGTTCTGCTAAATTTGCTTAACGAATAGGCTGTAGTGTCTTTACTGCTTACAAGTCAAACTTCTGCTACACGTTGTTCCGTCCAATCTAGTGTCTCTTATTTAACGCTACGGGAGTAAGAGGGCGGTTTGGTCTACGCTGTTCTAACTATTTTCCGATGAGTTGGTCACAGCCGGCCCGGGTGGCCGAGCGGTTCTAGGCGCTACAGTCCGGAACCGCGCGACCGTTACGGTCGCACCTTCGAATCCTGCCTCGGGCTTGAATGTGTGTGATGTCCTTAGGTTAGTTAGGTTTAAGTACTTCTGAGTCTGATGAGCTCAGAAGTTAAGTCCCATAGTGCTCAGAGCCAGTTGAACCATTTTTTTTTTCTTTTTGTAATTGCTCAAAGTCTTAAGAGTGTCGAGGTGGTTCTCATCCTGACCCAGTAATGGTGTTAAAATGTTTAAGCTCCTGACAATGTTTACTCTTCCCGGCTCGAGGAACTTCAACGTTACTGAGTAGCGCCGGCTGTTTGAACTTTCAAATAATTTTACTCTCACGTTCTTTACTAATTTTGTCACGTAACGTTACAAAACACACCCCAGAAACATCACAAAACCTGTTGCGGTCAGAACTACACACTGCACAATAAACATCTCATTGGACCCTAAGTTCACTCGACGTCAAAATCGCGATTCGTTGGACCACACGACATGCCTCCATCCAGCTACTGCCTAGTTTTTGTATTCCAATCCATGGCCTTGTGATACACCAACCATTGGTAACGATATGAAGGAACAAACAGTCTTGGTAGCAAAACTGGCCTTTTTATTTATCCTCCAATGACACGTTTCGCCTCATACGAGGCATCTTACAATCGGCTTACGAGAAATAATACAATATTTCATATGAGTGGCATGACCCCGATTTAGCAAAGTTAGACTATCAAAATAAAACAACTTACTGGCAAAACATGGTGTTAAGCACATAGGCAGCTGCGCACAAAATATCCCAGCAGGAAACTAGCCTGGCCAGAATTTGAAAAAAAAAAAAAAAAAAAAATGTGCGGTATCATATAAGAGCCGGCCGGTGTGGACGTGCGGTTCTAGGCGCTTCAGTCTGGAACCGCGTGACCGCTACGGTCGCAGGATCGAATCCTGCGTTGGGCATGGATGTGTGTGATGTCCTTAGGCTAGTTAGGTTTAAGTAGTTCTAAGTTCTAGGGGACTGATGGCCACAGACGTTAAGTCCCATAGTGCTCAGAGCCATTTTAACCATTTTGTCATATAAGACAAGAGCAAAATAATTGGAAAATGGACGATAAGTGTTCAGAAGCTATTTAGCGTCTCTGTGGCCTAATTTTGACTGAAGGCGATGAAAGTATACGAAATGATTCTTAGACATAACACTGCCTGGCCCAGTGAGAAATTAGTTCCCGTGGTTCCCTCGTGCAAGTTTTATTCGTTTGCGCGAAAACAGTATATACTGTTATACCTTTCGAGTTTTTAAGATCTATCTACTTTTGTTTATTATGACCCATTTGTATAAACATTTTACCTGATGGTTTAAGCAAGATCTTCTATATGGCTTTACTTTTTGTCATGTCTCTCTTTGTGATTATATCTGGAAACCTAGCAGCTATAGCAGACCATCGCCTACAAGCGCCGTCTGCTGTCGGCTGTGTATACTAGCCGTGTACTTTATGTACGTTTCTATGCCCAGTGCTATGTTCAAAGCCGGGAGCATAAACAACTGTGCCTCCTACGTTTTTACTGTGCGATGCATCTACGTGTGTATGTGGACGGCGCCGCAAATGTGACAAGGTAATCTGATGCCTGTTTATACAGATACAGGTATTTCTTGTGAAACTAAGCCCGTTATTTGTTTTTGAATACTTCTTGGCTACTCTAGAGGTGCTGTGTTTTATGCGACACTGCGAATGCCCTTGTCAAAAAATTTGACGGGGACAGCTACCCACTCGGGCTTTCGTTTGTTTTAGGTGCGGTTTCCTGTGTATTTAACTCTTTCTATATCAGTAAATTGTTTTATATATGTTTTTAAACTGTGTTTGAGTGTATTTTGGGCTGTTAATGTATTAGATTGTTTATTGACTTCCAAACATTTTATCAGCCATTTGCCGATGTTTTCAAATTTTGACCGTAGCGGTTTCCTTCAAATGGCTCTGAGCACTATGGGACTTAACATCTATGGTCATCAGTCCCCTAGAACTTGGAACTACTTAAACCTAACAAACCTAAGGACATCACACAACACCCAGTCATCACGAAGCAGAGAAAATCCCTGACCCCGCCGGGAACCGAACCCGGGAACCCGGGAACCCGGGCGTGGGAAGCGAGAACGCTACCGCGCGACCAGCGGTTTCCTGCTGGGTCATTTTTGTACGCGACATTCAATGTCCTTAACGCCATATTTTGCCAATAAGTTGTTTTATTTTTTCTTGTTAGTCCTGTTTTGGTAAATCGGGCTCTTGGCATTTACATGAAATCTTGTACCTTTTATCGTAAGCCAATGTGAAGATACATTGTGTGAGGCGAAACAGCTGTTTTGCAACCAAGACTATGCGTTCTTTAACATAGTTCTTATATTGTTTGGCCAGTTTTATATGCCGGGTTTTACGTGGTGTTCTGCAAAGCACACAACAACAAATTTCTGTTACATGTATATGCCTTTTTCGTGTTGGCTCGAAACTGGACGAGCCTGACCTGCATTTACTGACAGTGAACGTGACGGCTACTTGGCTTGTCGTTCGTCCCCATGACGAAACACGATTGTGCTTTCTTTCATGCTATTATGTCCCTAAGTTGCACATCTTGCAGCGCCGATCCCTTACAACCAGCTACGACAAACCTCTTAATTGGCACGACTTTGTTGTCGATTTAGGGCAACATGGCCACCTGGTACCAGTTCTTTGAGATCCACCGCTCTTATGAGCTAATCGTATACTATTTTTAAGGGAGTGACATGCGTGGTGCGTTTAATAAGACAATTTTTCTCCGCCATTTCGGTTGAAAAAATGTTGAAATTGTTGTGGGACATAGTGGAATACTCCTAATTCAGCCCCTATAGTTCCATGAAATTCCGATAAGTGACGGCGTTATGCGTAGCCTTGAAAATGTTGCCTCGAACGGAGGCTCATTTTAACCGGCCGGTGTGGGCGAGCGGTTCTAGACGCTTCAGGCGGAACCGCGCTGCTGCTACGGTCGCAGGTTCGAATCCTGCCTCGGACGTGGATGTGTGTGATGTCCATGGGTTAGTAAGGTTTAAGCAATTCTAAGTCTAGGGGACTGATGACCTCAGATGTTAAGTCAGGTAGTGCTTAGAGCCATTTGAACCATTTTTGTAGGCTCATTTCAAGCGGAGAGTTGTCACTGAGTTCCTTTTGACGGAAAGCCAGAGCATCATAGCTAATCATAGGCGTTTGGAGACAGTCTACAGAGACCTGGAAGTGAACAAAAGCACGGTGTGTCGTTGGGTGAGGCGTCTGTCATCATCCCAACAGGGTTTCCCAAACCTGTCCGATCTCCCGCGTCCAGACTATGACCGTGACAATTGTGACTCCTTCAGTGCTGGAAAGTGCGGACACTCTCATTCGAGACAATGAATGGATAAGAGTGAAACATCTCGCTGCCCAACTGGATGTCTCTGTGTCGCGATGACACACTCATACGCCAGTTGGAATAGACAGAGGTATGTGCCGGCTGGGTTCCTCGCAGCCTGACAGAAAACCATAAATACTAACGAACGACCGTCTGTGTGAAGTTGCTTGCGCGTTACGAGGCTGAGCGTGGCAGTTTGTGTCGAAAATCGTCACAGGCGATGAAACATGAATTCATCACGTCGAACCTGAAACAAAACGGCAATCCACGGAGAGGTGCCAAACCATCTCTCATCCGAAGAAAAAGTTCAGAGCCTCGCCATCAGCCGGTAAAGTCAAAGCGACGGTCTTCTGTGACTCTGTTTGATGTCCTCCCAAATGGAACAACGATCAACTCTGAAGTGCATTGTCCTTCACTCAGAAATTGAAGAAACGACTTCAGTGTGTTCATCATCACTAAAATGCAAACAAACTTCTCCTTCTCCAAGACAACGCAACGCTTCACACAAACCTGCGCATCCGAGAGGAGCTCACAAAACTTTATTGGACTGTTCTTCTTCATCAACCCTACAGCCCGTATCTCACAACTTCTGACATCCATCAGTTTGACGCAGTGACGAATGCACTCCTTGGGAAACAGTACGTAAGGTACTGGGAGGTTACTTATGGAGCAAGATGTAGCTCCGACGTCAACCAGTACAGTGGTAACATGCGGGCGTTTAGGCCCTTCCACTATGGTGGCGTACGGTCTTCTCTCGGACGAAGATTATGTTGAAAAATAGGGTTTTGTAGCCAAGAGAACGGGAAATAAGTGGTGTATTTGAATCCTGAATAAAACTAACCTGCTTTCAAAAAAGAAATGTGTCGCATTATTTACTGAAAGCCCCTAGTATTTTGTACGGTGAGCTTAATGCGATGACGAAGTGAATGAAATGAATTCCTATCAACCACAGTATTCCGTGTGTGTGTATCATGCCCAAGGATTCCAGTAACGATCAGGAACATCGATTAATGCTGTTCGACGACAGACTGTCAGGATCTTGTGCACCGCCGCGACCACACGGAAGAGGCCCTGCACGGCGTTCATTGCTGACGACCGCGGTGGCCGTCGGCTGACAGAGCCCCCGCTAATCAGGAAGCGGGCCGTCGGCCATCGGCTGATTGCTATGCGCGGGCCGCAGCGCCGCTTGTAATTGGGCTGCGACCGCTGATGGAGCGGCGCCGCTGATTGTGTATTCCGCTGCCGCGAGCCGCTGCAGACGGCTATTTATCACCCGGGATCCGCCGCCGCCCTGCTGAAGCCATTAGGGCGAGCGGTCTTCCTCTTGTGACGGCGCCTCCGCGCGTCCTGTTAATCCCCATTGTTTCTACCGACGACGGTCTGCTCCGGCGGCGAGTCGCCACCACTGGCTACCGCTACCAGCTTCTATACACCGCTGCTCATTTCTAGCAGATCCGAACCGAGGCCGTTGTTCGGGGCTGAGTCCGATGGAGTGAGTGACAGTATCACCATTCGGAAGACTAACTGGCTGGATTGTTGGGTAAGGTAACGCCTACCAGAGAGCAAGGATATTCATGTTGTTGTTGTTGTGGTCTTCAGTCCAGAGACTGATTTGATGCATCTCTCTATGCTACTCTATCCTGTGCAAGCTTCTTCATCTTCCAGTAGCTACTGCAACCTTCATCCTTCTGAAGCTGTTTCTTGTATTCATCTCTTGGTCTCCCTCTGCGATTTTTACCCTCAACGCTGCCCTCCAACACTAAATTGGTGATCCCTTGATGCCTCAGAACATGTCCTACCAACCGCTCCCCGTCTTCTAGTCAAGTTGTGACACAAATTCCTCTTCTCCCCAATTCTATTCAGTATCTCCTCCTTACTTACGTTATCTACCCATCTAACCCTCGGCATTCTTCTGTAGCACCAAATTTCGAAAGCTTCTATTCTCTTCTTGTCTAAACTATTTATCGTCCACGTTTCACTTCCATACATGGCTAAACTCCATACAATACTGACAAATTTATACCCGATGTTAACAAATTTCTCTTCTTCATAAACGCTTTCCTTGCCATTACCAGTCTACATTTTATATCATCTCTACTTCACCATCATGAGTTATTTTCCTCCCCAAATAGCAAAACTCCTTTACTACTTTAAGTGTCTCATTTCCTAATCTTATTTCCTCAGCATTACCCTATTTAATTCGACTACATTCCATTATCCTCATTTTGCTTTTGTTGATGTTCATCTTATATCCTCCTTTCAAGACACTGTCCATTCCGTTCAGCTGCTCTTCCAGGTCCTTGCTGTCTCTGACAGAATTACAACGTCATCAGCGAACCTCAAAGTTTTTATTTCTTCTCCATGGATTTTAATTCCTACTCCGAATTTTTCTTTTGTTTCCTTTACTGCTTGATCAATATACAGATTGAATAACATCGGGGAGAAGCTACAACCCTGTCTCCCTCCCTTCCGAACCACTGCTTCCGTTTCATGCCCCTCGACTCTTTTAACTGCCATCTGGTTTCTGTACAAATTGTAAATATCCTTTCGCTCCCTGTAATTTACCCCTGCAAGCTTCAGAATTTGAAAGAGAGTACTCCAGTCAACATTGTCAAAAGCTGTCTCTAAGTCTACAAATGCTAGAAACGTAGATTTGCCTTTCTTTAAGCTATTTTCTAGGATAAGTTGTAGCGTCAATATTGCCTCACGTGTTCCAACATTTCTACGGAATCCGAACCGATCTTCCCCGAGGTCAGCTTCTACCAGTTTTTCCATTCGTCTGTAAAGAATTCATGTTAGTATTTTGCAGCCGTGGCTTATTAAACAGGATGATCATGATAAATCTATACTCTGAAGTGAAAATAAGTTATGAGATAGCGATATCCACATATACAGGTGGCGGTTGTATCACCTACACGAGGTGTAGGAGGGCAGTGCATTGGCGGAGCTGTCATTTGCACTCAGGTGATTCGTGTGAAAAGGTTTCCGACATGATTGTGACAGCATGACGGGAATTAACAGACTCTGGTCGCAGAAGGAGCTAGATTCATCGCAGATTCCATTTACGAAATCGGTCGGGAATTCGATATTCCGAGATCCACAGTTTCAAGAGTGTGCCGAAAATACCAAATTTCGGTCGTTACCTATCAACGCGGGCAACGCAGTGGCCGACGGCCTTCACCTAACGTCAGAAATCAGTGGCATTTGTGTACAGTTGTTAATGCTAACAGACAAGCAACACTGCGTGAAGCAGCCGCAGACATCAGTGTGGGAGTACGACGAACGGAATTTGGCGTTAATTGGCTGTGATAGCTGATAACCGACGAGTTCCTTTGATAACAGCATGACCACCTGCAGCATCTCTCTGGGGCTCGTGAACCTATTGGCTGCACCCCAGGCAACTGGAAAACCGTGGTCGTGGTCTAGTTTGTAAGAACTGACGGTAGGTTTCGAGTGAGGCACAGAGCCCACAAAACCATAGACCCAAGTTCTCCGTTGATCCATTATGGGCAGGGGACATCGGCTGGTAAGTAATTTTCGATGTCAGTGAAGTTCACCAACAGCCGTACACTTTAATATATTTTATTTTATTCTGAAATCAACCAGTTTCGGCATTTCATTTTGGCATCTTCAGGGCCCTGCATGATAAAAGAGTATACATGTAATACATAAGGGTGCACAAAGCAAGCTTAGCGTAAAAATGAAAGTAGTGGCGTTATATCAAATCTTTGTGTACATGCAGCACAATACACTAAAACATGTGTACGTATTTGTTAGTAGCGTTAAGCCAAATCGCTGTGTACATCCAGGACAATAGACTAAAACATGTGTACATATTTGTTACTCATAAAACTATTTAACACCACAGATTTACAAGGGAACATGTAAATACACTAAAAAGATCAGCATTAGACAATATACAAATATACATCACTTGAAGTAAAATGTCACACAATAAGCTATGAAGTACAATAGTATGCATGTTTACTGTCTAGGCACTATCACAGAGAGTAACACAAATAGTTGTCACAGCATCAAAAATTACTTGACGCAAAACCCAACGGCAGTCGACTTATTAAGAGAAAATAGCATGCAAAGCGAACGCCAAGAATATCCACAGTTACTTTGTGGCCTAGGTCATACAGCAAATTGAAAAAAAAGATATGATTTGCTTCACTTTATATCACTTAACAGGTCGGCATTACCACAATGAATCAAACCAACAAGGATCTCAAATCCTACTTAAGCAAGGCGAGTCCTCTAAGTTCTCAGCCGGCAACGTCATACGCTCACTGGGAGTATAAAGCACTACGTTAACGACCTATCTATAGATGAAAAACCATCTAAATAGTAACACATAGCAAGTTGTGTCGTGATAAGGAACGTGGCTTCAGCAAAAATAAAAGGTAAATGAGTGTGCGAAGAACATCATCCTACTCCGTGAACACCAAAACCCGTCTCTAGTAAGAACATCATAACATTCCCCTTAAGCTGTATGGGGAAGTAAGGACAACGCTAATAAACTAACTGGGTCCTAATCATATTCGTAAGGTGTAGTCAAGACGCACCGGATTCCCACAAGTGACCTGGGGAATGTGTCAATTTGGGTCTAAAAATGCAACTGGCTAGGAGGTGGTAGCTGACAATAGGTAACACCATTTCCCACTATAAGGAAGCAGTAAAATGCTGCATTGTCATAAGTGTAGAAGTAGCGTATAAGATACCAAGAAACCGAAAACATGGTCACTAATAAACATATGCTGCCTACGAAGGGAGTAGATTGCTATAAAGCAGATACACACAGTTTTAGAAAAAAGGATCTACTAGTCATATGAAGGTGATATGTTGTATGCCTCAGCTAAACAATCAGGGCGTTATAGTAAGGTTGAAAAATTACATTCATACTAAGATTCTTAGACAACAAAATATAGGAGAAGAAATATATAACGCCGGAAACATAACGGTCAAACATATAAGGTCTTAAATAATGTAGAGATACATGAATCTTGCTAAACAAAAGTAACATCTACCATCCAAAGAAAAACCCTCAAAAATAACAATATGAAATTTACTAAAATAATCCCCAGAAATGACGTATGACTTGACACTGAAATACCAAAATCATCATAGGTTATTCTAGCTAAAATGGTACTATAGTTATGACAAAGATCGCCCCATTGAAATACAATGAGTCCCTAATAAACTACATGTCTCACTCACAGAACCGACCATATCACTGTGATACTGCTTTAAAGCCTAATATCGGCAAACAGGCATCGTCAAAGAAATGATGTAAGCGTAAACAGTGACAACTATCTAGGTATTCACAACCATAATCATGACACCACCGTGCCCTGTTGTAGGTCAGATCGATCTTTTATATGGCATTCACTTCTGCAAAACAGTCCCGCTGGACTACTCATAGGGGCCCCACTGACAAACACAATCATGTGAAGTACAAACTGGTCTGTACTAAAAGAACGTAAAATTGTAAAATGGTATGCAAAAACCTATTCGACCTCAAGTCAACACTACTTCAAAATAGGGAATACTGTAATTCCAACTGAACCCAAATGTATTGATCCAATGTTGCAATAAAAAACACAAAAGTGCTCCTCTATTACTGAAGTGAACCCATGAAAATTATAATCATCAGACTACTGTAACACTACTGTTGATACGGAAAACAAAACGGAAGATCAGTAAAAACTAGCAGTAACTCTTCAGCTGTCGTCCTATCCCATTTAACAGGAGATAAAATAACAGTGCAGTTTATCGGACATCGGCAACACTTTCGCAATTATGAACGGCTTTAGAGGCAGCATGGGTCAGTATTTCGGCAGTGGACTTCCAACTACTTGTTGTCTACATTCCACATTGAGTTTCTGCTCTACGCCGGAAAAAGGAGGTACGACATGATATTTGGGGGTATTCCATGATTTTTATCACCTCAGTGCAGACACAAGGCTCTTTCACAAAAAAGTGTAAGTTTAAAACAGCTCCGTTAATATTGGTCCAGTACCTGTACAGGGCAAGGCGGCATAGTGCTTGGATTTCTGGAATTTTACTGAGACGACCCATCAATACAACACGGTGATTACGGCGATGGATTTCTATTCAAAATGAACGAGCATACACGTTCGGGTTTTCCGTGCAAATCCTAGGACGATTGCTTTGAAAAGCAGACACCTGCTTTCCTTTTTCGACTTATGTCTCGTTAAGCCAAAGATCCAACAATTCTGTGTTGCAATATTTCCACGCTCGAATATAATAATTTCACTACATACACCTACATTTTTGCATAATTGCACTTGTTCTTTCATATTTTCATTTTATGTGCTTTATGCATAGTAAAACCAATTTTTGTGTGCACCAGAGACTGTCAGAAACTTTTTATGCGGCTGTGATTTATTACATTACTAACGAATTTCTGGCTGTGGCCAGTTTCAGACGCCTTATGTATAAAAAAATCAAAGAGCTAATGCAAACCAGTAAGGTAAAAGGCTTGCTTAACGTCGTTGCATTTTGCAAATGACAGCTCCTGTTACATTACCTATAGCTACATCGGTGAAATGTGTCTCGTTATATTTAAATACATCGAAATCTGCATATTCTATACTGCATAGATGAATGAATTGTGTAGCGCGTCATATAAATGAAATGCTGTTGACAAATGATCTGAAAATCGTTGATTAAGATGTTTAACGGCACAGTCTGCCTTCTAGCTTCCACAGAAGTAAACATAGTCGTAATAAAAACGCAGAAACAGCAACACTCGGAGAATCGATGTATGTCAGCATAGAGAGCTGTAGTCGTCTGGCCAAACTATTTGCAAACAATAAATGACATCTCATTATTAGTAGTAAACATATAAAATAATGTGTGTTAAAGTTGCTCACAATAATGTTACTAACACTTTTAATTACATGCGTTATGACTACATAAAATTTATCATTGTTCTGTTAAATTCTGTGTGATTGGTTAAAGTGATCTCTCGTGTTCATAGAGTCTGTGCTACTTAAATATTCACAGTAACGTTAAAATACAATCCAAAAGACGTCACTCTTTACTATTTCTTGTCTACAAGGAAACTGGTCTATAGTCATCTGCACACACATACCCTCCCCTTCTCCCACACACATTGAAACTACTCTGAGAATCCAGCGACTCTATTGTTCCTCCCTTCACGCCAATGACCAGGAGACTCCAACACGTCACCGGCTGTTACAGAGACGCGTCAATATCTTGTTATATACAAAAAGACGCGGGGAACGGCGACAAACACTCGCAAAACACCCTACAGTACTACCAATAAGCTCCAGTAGGTATAGAAAGGCTTTCGAGCAACATAATCCTCACTATCCACTCTTCCACCATAACCAATTCCTCCTGAAAACTTGAGCAAGCTAACTTTTTCGCCTCCTATCTAAAATACCCCATCAACCACCACAATCCAAATTTCGGTTACCCCATGGCCCCTTTCCACATGTGCGTTGACACCTCGGCCGCTACCGTCGTCATAACTGGCAATACTTATATTCCACACGGCGAACACCCAGCATTCGATAAAGCACACACACCGCCTGGCCATGATTCTAGTACATGCCATCCACTTGAGGAATGCTCTTTCTCCTATTTCGAAACCTTATTATACCTGTACAACACCATTACTTATATGTTTTTCTATCTAGCGCCGTGGAAGTTATGTGATTTTTCTATCTAGCGCCGTGGAAGTCCTCAAAAATCCTTCATTTCCTCAAACCTGATAACGCACCCAGGGAAACCTATTCCCACCGACCCGTCAGCCTTACCTCATTCTTCAGCAAGGTGCCGGAATTAACCTTTATCCAACACATCCATAAACATATTCAACAGTTAGTGTGGCTTCCATTCCAGGTTTTCCACCGACGACCAACTACTCCATGGGCATCGACCCACCCTCTTGCTTGCCTAGATAATGAAAAAGTCTACAGCCACGCGGGATTAGCCGAGCGGTCTAAAGCGCTGCAGTCATGGACTGTGCTGCTGGTCCCAGTGGAGGTTCGAGTCCTCCCTCGGGCATGGGTGTGTGTGTTTGTCCTTAGGATAATTTAGGTTAAGTAGTGTGTAAGCTTAGGGACTGATGACCTTAGCGGATAAGTCCCATAAGATTTCACACACATTTGAACACAAAAGTCTACAACAGTTTGGCCTTCTTTTCGAATTCTACTAGAATGGACTTCTGATCAACTGCATCTGCCTAACGTTCTCCTTTCCCACTAACAGTTCATCTTATGTCACAATAAAAAACATACCAATCCAGATTTTCCACCCACCTGCAAGACTACGCCAAGGATCTGTCCTGTAACTGCACCTGTATCTCCCGTATATTGAGCATCTGCACCCATAAGCTAAAAACACTGCTTTCCTCGCCATCTGCCTCACCCTTCAACTATGTCAACGATCCCTTCAACTCACCTTTAACATTTTTATCTCTTCATGTAAACAGTGGTGTCTCTCAATCCAGCGCACAAAACACCAAGGCAGTCGTCATAAAAATATCCATTCGAACTTTCGACCCTGAGACCTTTACCTCACAGTTCACAACGGTCCATTGTGTAATCCCCCGAGCGGCCGTGGAGGAGGAAAGGCCGGACTCCCTGGGGCAGACCCCGGGTGCAGTCATTCTGCAAGCACACAGCGGGTGGCTGGGCCAATGTCCTCGCCTCGCTCAAGAAGGGACAGGATGAGAAGAGCCCTTCTGACAGCGAGAAGCGTACCGAGAGCTGATGGGCACCTGCAGCCATTAGGACGGAATGCCAAGAATGTAAGCGTGATAGCATCTGAGTCCTTCCGGCCTTGCGGCAATCACTTTACCTGCTTAGAAAACAGGCATGTGCCGACAATTCCAGCACCCCTTGGGCACAGGGAGGTGCGTGGAAAAAGCGCAGGGAATCGGCGCAGGGAGGCGAGTCAAAGAGAAAATGTTTTCCTCGACAGTGAGGACATACCTTGTAAATGACGGACACCGGCAGATTTTGAGACGGAGCCCAAACATGAGTCTGTCCAGGGCTCACGCAGAGAAAGCGGTTATAATGAAGTGTTGTGTAGCTGCTTTCCCAACAGCCTCGGAATGCAGGAAAACATCTTAAGAATGTGAAATCGTGAGAAAGATGCCAGTCCACAATGCACACGTCAGCCCAAGCTAGACAGAAAATTTCCACCCTGCACGGAGAGGCGTGGCAATGAAACGGCGATCTGTCATTGTGCTGCAACGAAAATTTCGTCCGCCAATGACAGCGCCGAAAGGAATAATGTTTCGAAGAGGAGTTGAGCTGAGAGATGGATGAGAAGCGAAAAGGGGGAGTCGTGGAGACACCGCGGAAGCTAGAGGACGTGGGCGCTCCGCCACCCATCGCCAACATCCGCCTTCCGACGCCGTGAGAGCAGGGCTTCGGCCACGCAACTGACAACGGGCAGACAACGCGGTGATTGTACCTGGGCCACGCCGCAAAGCCGCGATTGCTGATGAGGGCAGCCAACCCTTGCGGCGCATCTCCGCCGCGTCGTGCTGCACCGACACAACGCCTGCCGCCGGCAACAGTATAGACGAAGGATAACGAAAAATGGTGAGACGATTCGTTCCCTCCCCCTTCCTTTTAATAACTGGGTTGGGTCCACGCCCAGTCAAATCTGCCCTGAAATTTATAATTTTGTTTTGGTTTGTATTATTGTTGTTGTTGTGGTCTTCAGTCCTGAGACTGGTTTGATGCAGCTCTCCATGTTACTCTATTCTGTGCAAGCATCTTCATTTCCCAGTACTTACTGCAACCTACATCCTTCTGAATCTGCTTAGTGCATACATATCTTGGTTCTCCTTCCACGATTTTTACCCTCCACGCTGCCCTCCAATGCTAAATTTGTGATCCCTTGAGGCCTCAGAACATGTCCTACCAACCGATCCCTTCTGCTAGTCAAGTTGTGCCACAAACCTCTCTTCTCCCCAATCCTATTCAGTACTTCCTCATTAGATATGTGATCTACCCATCTAATCTTCAGTATTCTTCTGTAGCACCACATTTCGAAAGCTTCTATTCTCTTCGTGTCAAAACTATTTATCGTCTGCCCGCCGGTGTGGCCGAACGGTTCTAGGTGCTTCAGTCTGGAACCGCGCGACCGCTACGGTCGCAGGTTCGAATCCTGCCTCGGGAATGGATGTGTATCATGTCCTTAGGTTAGTTAGGTTTAAGTAGTTCTAAGTTCTAGGGGACTGATGACCTCAGATGTTAAGTCCCATAGTGCTCAGAGCCATTTGAACCATTATCACCCATGTTTCACTTCCATACATGGCTACACTCCATACAAATTCTTTCAGAAACGACTTCCTGACACTTAAATCTATACTCGATATTAACAAATTTCTCTTCATCAGAAACGCTTTCCTTGCCATTGCCAATCTACATTTTATATCCTCTCTACTTCGACCGTCATCAGTTATTTTGCTGCTCAAATAGCAAAACTCCTTTACCACTTTAAGTGTCTCATTTCCTAATCTAATTCCCTCAGCATCACCCGACTTAATTAGACTACATTCCATTATCCTCATTTTACTTTTGTTGATGTTCATCTTATATCCTCCTTTCAAGACACTGTCCATTCCGTTCAACTGTTCTTCCAAGTCCTTTGCTGTCTCTGACAGAGTTACAATGTCATCGCTGAACCTCAAAGTTTTTATTTCTTCTCAATGGATTTTAATACCTACTCCGAATTTTTCTTTTGTTTCCTTTACTGCTTCCTCAACATAAAGATTGAATAACATTGGGAAGAGGCTACAAGCCTGTCTCACTCCCTTCCCAACCACTGCTTCCCTTTCATGCACCTCGACTCTTATAACTGCCATCTGGTTTCTGTACAAATTGTAAATAGCCTTTCGCTCCCTGTATTTTACCCCTGCCACGTTTAGAATTTGAAAGCGAGTATTCTAGTCAACATTGTCAAAAGCTTTCTCTAAATCTACAAATGCTAGAAAAGTAAATTTGCCTTTCCTTAATCGTTCTTCTAAGATAAGTCGTAAGGCCAGTAAATTGCCTCACGTGTTCCAACATTTTACGGAATCCAAACTGATTTTCCCTGAGGTGAGCTTCTACCAGTTTTTCCATTCGTCTGTAAAGAATGCGCGTCAGTATTTTGCACCTGTGACTTGTTAAACTGATAGTTCGGTAATTTTCACACCTGTCAACTCCTGCTTTCTGTGGGATTGGAGTTATTATATTCTTCTTGAAGTTTGAGGGTATTTCGCCTGTCTCATACATCTTGCTCACCAGATGGTACAGTTTTGTCAGGACTGGCTCTCCCAAGGCAGTCAGTAGTTCTAATGGAATGTTGTCTACTCCCGGGGCCTTGTTTCGACTCAGGTCTTTCAGTGCTCTGTCAAACTCTTCACACAGTATCGTATCTCCCACTTCATCTTCTTCTACATCCTCTTCAATTTCCATAATATTGTCCTCAAATACATCACCTTTGTATAGACCCTCTATATACTCCTTCCACCTTTCTGCTTTCCCTTCTTTGCTCAGAACTGCGTTTCCATCTGAGCTCTTGATATTCATACAAGTGGTTCTCTGTACTCCACAGGTCTCTTTACTTTTCCTGTAGGCAGTATCTACCTTACCCCTAGTGAGACAAGCCTCTACATCCTTACATTTGTCCTCTAGCCATCCCTGCTTAGCTATTTTGCACTTCCTGTCGATCTCATTTTTGAGACGTTTGTATTCCTTTTTGCCTGCTTCGTTTACTGCATTTTTATTTTTTGTCCTTTCATCAATTAAATTCAATATTTCTTCTGTTACCCAAGAATTTCTACTAGCCCTCGTCTTTTTACCTACTTGATCCTCTGCTGCCTTCACTACTTCATCCCTCAGGGCTACCCATTCTTCTTCTACTGTATTTGTTTCCCCCATTCCTGTCATTTGTTCCCTTATGCTCTCTCTGAAACTCTGTACAACCTCTGGTTTAGTCAGTTTATCCAGGTCCCATCTCCTTAACTTCCAGCCTTTTTGCAGTTTCTTCAGTTTTATTCTACATTTCATAACCAATAGATTGTGGTTAGAGTCCACATCTGCCCCTGGAAATGTCTTACATTTTATAACCTGGTTCCTAAATCTCTGTCTTCCCATTATATAATCTATCTGATACCTTCTAGTATCTCCAGGATTCTTCCATGTATACAACCTTCTTTTATGATTCTTGAACCAAGTGTTAGCTGTGATTAAGTTATGCTCTGTGCAAAAGTCTACCAGACGGTTTCCTCTTTCATTTCTTACCCCCAATCCATTTTCACCTACTATGTTTCCTTTTCTCCCTTTTCCTACTCTCCAATTCCAGTCACCCATGACTATTAAATTTTCGTCTCCCTTCACTAGCTGAATAATTTCTTTTATCTCATCATACATTTCATCAATTTCTTCATCATCTGCAGAGCTAGTTGGCATCTAAACTTGTACTACTGTAGTAGGCCTCGGCTTCGTGTCTATCTTGGCCTCAATAATGCGTTCACTATGCTGATTGAAGTAGCTTACCCGCACTCCTATTTTTTTATTCATTATTAAACCTACTCCTGTATTACCCCTGTTTGATTTTGTATTTATAACCCTGTATTCACTTGGCCAAAAGTCTTGTTGCTCCTGCCACCGAACATCACTAATACCCACTATATCTAGCTTAAACCTATCCATTTTCCTTTTAAAATTTTCTAACCTACCTGCCCGGTTAAGAGATCTGACATTCCACGCTCCGATCCGTAGAACGCCAGTTTCCTTTCTCCTGATAACGACGTCCTCTTGAGTAGTCCCCGCCCGGAGGTCCGAATGGGGGACTTTTTTACCTCTGAAATATTTCACCCAAGAGGACCCCATTGTCATTTAACCATACAGAAAAGCTGCATGCCCTCGGGAAAAATTACGCTGTAGTTTCCCCTTGCTTTCAGCCGTTCGTAGTACCAGCACAGCAAGGCCGTTTTGGTTAATGTTACAAGGCCGTATCAGTCAGTAGTTGCCCCTGCAACTACTGAAAAGGCTGCTGCCCCTCTTCAGGAACCACACGTTTGTCTGACCTCTCAACAGATACCCCTCCGTTTTGGTTGCACGTACGGTACGGCCGTCCGTATCGCTGAGGCACGCAAGCCTCCCCACCAACGGCAAGGTCCATGGTTCATGGGGGGGGAGGGGGGGTTTGGTTTGTATAAACAGCACAAAAAATAAATACATTTCTTTCATGTTTTGATCATATATGCTATATTTTACATTCATACATGAACCCGTTAATTACGAATCATTTGTGTTTTATTTCATTTAATTTCTCGAGTTCACTACAATTTTGGCGCCCAACGTGGGGACACGTGATTGGTAATTTTCATGGTATGTGATGTCACAAAATAATTTGTCGACTTTACTACAATTTTGGCGCCCAACGTGGGGCTTAGATTTTACCTCATTCTCACGTTGTTGTCAGTGCGACAACTTCCAACTTTCGAGACACGACTCATGAAGATTTCCAATTCCATCATTATCGTATTTTAACCTCAGTGTGTGAGATTTCAGGCGCACGGATGGAGTGTTTGTGTGTGCTAAGTGTTTTGCAAATGAGTATATAAAGTAGATATAGCGGTAGATAGTGTAGACAGGTTTGGTTCCCATAGCCTCCTTGTAATTTTTGATGTAGTTTTAGAATGTGTAGTTTGTTGTGAATATTCTGTTCCACGATTTCCGTTGTTCTGTTTGCTGTTACCAGCGTTGTCATCAGCGTTGTACTGTTTCTACTCGTTCCGTGGAGTGCTTTTAGTTTTTAGTTTAGTATCTCTATGCAACTGAGGTCTGGGACACTGATAAATATGGAAACAGTCAAGTCAGTTGAGGAAAGTTCGCGCCCGTGTGAGGAAAAACAAGGCACATTATGGGGGATACGCAAAATCAGAGTCCACTAGATCGGATTCTCGTGATACTAGAAGACCACACATCACAGTTAACAGCCGTAAGGTAGGAGAATAAAACGCGGTTTGAAAGACTCGAAACGGAGCTAAAACTTTGGAATCAAAAGCTTGATCGGCAGATTGCTGAAGTTAGGCACGAATTGGAGACCGAAACTGAAAAGACACTGACGGAGGTCATCAACAAGCTAAACGAAGTGAGGAAAGAGTGTGAAACGAAGGTTGACAACTTGGAAACACGGGTAAACGCAAAGATGACTGATATCTCTGTGCGCCTAGATGAGGAGAGTAAATCATCCGAGGAAATACAAACACGAGTGTCAGTCCTCGAGCAAGAAGTATCTGCAATGCGACAAGGTAATGTCCTTGTGACGCAGGTCATGCCAACGAATTTGCAGGCCGCACTACCGATGCATGGGGTGGACAATACCACTGCCCAAGTTCGGCCGAAGGCGCAGTACTCACCCGAAGGCACACCTAAAGAATTTAGACGCGTATCTACGTTCGAAAGGAGTGGCGCAATGTAATGCGTTACTCGTTGTACGCCACAAGCTCGATCAGAAGTAGGCTGCCTGGCTTGACTTTACAATCTGCGAGAACAGTAGTTACAGGATTTAAAGTCACTTAGTCTTGTACAAAAAGGTGTGCATTATTCAGGAACACACATTTTCAATAACTTGCCAGCAGCCATAAAAAGCTTAACAACCAATGAAATTCAGTTTAAGAGAAGCCTAAAGGATTTATTGGTGGCCAACTCCTTCTACTCCATTGATGAATTTCTTAGTAAAACCAACTGATTTGTATATAAGTACAACATAACTTCTGCACAATTTAAGTGCAGTAATGTGTTCACTGAAAATTTGTGTGTCTGTGTCTGTGTGTGTGTGTGTGTGTGTGTGTGTGTGTGTGTGTGTGTGTGTGTGTGTGTAAGAATAATCTAACTTCTGCACCATTTCAGTGCAGTAATGTGTTCATTGTAAATAAGTATTACAGTAGTTGTATTACATGTTTATTACCTTATAAATAAATAAAAAACTTTTTTATTTTAAATTCAGTGCATTAGTATTTGTAAAATGACTCTTAGTGTTCATTAAAAAATGACGATCATTCCACTTGGGACCTGTGGAATGGTACATTAGCTTATTTGTTTTAGTTGTAAATATTTGTCATATATATTGTTGTTTTTCTGACATGTTCCACATCCTGGAGGACCTCCTCACTACGGATCAATTGGAATGAAAGTAAATCTAATCTAAAAAAATCTGCTCCAAGTCTCTGACAACGTACTGGAACCTGACCGCACAGGCAAGTGCAATGAGTATATATCGGGGACAGTATGCGCCACAGTCACGACAATCAATGGCAACCTACGTTGCTCATTTTGTCCTTCTGGAGGGATACTTGGATGACAAAATGTCAGGTGAGGAAAGGTGCAGCGCAATGCACTCACATTTTCCTGCTCAGGTACAACGTGCACTCGTCGGGGCATAGTCGAAAGAACATTTCCTCAATATTTTAAGGTCCTTGCACGAAATCGAAGAGCAAGAGAAGCGAAGGACGGCAAATGGACACGCAGTCAGGACCGAAAAAAAAGGGACGCAAGGGTTTGTGCACCGCAATGACACACAGAATTGGGGCACAAACGGACGAAGGAGAGAAAAGGGGAATAGGCGAGAGCGAGATAGACGTCATGGTTCACACCATGGAGAACAAGGCAAGAACGAAGTGCCAAACCAACGACACCACGTGAACTGCGTGCAAGCGTCGCATTATGGGAGAGACCGTGAGATTAATGTAGGTTTACCACCTCTGTCCTCACCTCAGGCAGAGGAGCGTGAGATCACACAAATTAATAATCTGAGGAAATGAGATATTGCAGGGGACGCCACGGTAGAGAAGAGCCATCACATACGCAATGTGCGGTGCTGGCAATCACAAGCGCAAGACGTCATTGATCTGTACTGTGATGAACCAGAGTTGCCCGAAGAAGGGGACAATCGGTGCCCCCTCATTGAAATAACTGTGGAAGGAATTAAAACGAGACCATGTCTGGATTCTGGGTCGGAAGTGACAGCACTTTCAACGTCTTTTTACTCAAAGCTGGTAGAAAGTGATAGTGAATTAGCTGAGATACCAATAAAAGGAATCTCACTAATTCCCGCTTTTGAGGCGAAAAGGAAGGAGAAAGAGAAACAGGTCTTGGTGTCGTTAAGCGACGGAAGAAGTTCTTTCAGGTGAATGCAGTTGTCATCTCTAGGTTGTCGCTCGATTTTAAAATCAGGAACGACATACTCTCGAGTAGAGCGGTGGTCATGCATTGGACCACTAAAACCGCGGTTAGTTTCTTCGAAGATCCGATCGCATGGGGTGCAGAGTGCACATAGGGAACAGTTAATTTGGTAACATGTACGGAGAACGAGGAAATTTTCGTAGACGGACCACGGGAGCTGAAATGTGATTTATTAGAGGGAGCAGGTGTTCCAGATGAAGTCAGTTTGCCGTCCACAAATCGTGATGAGAATTCCACGAACACAGCTGACGAAAGCGAATCTGACGGACATGATGCGACTGGTCGTAGGTTAGAGACCCTCGCACACGTGCTATTAGGAGTTAGAGGGTGAGGCCGTGAACGAGTACTCACCCGTGACACCTCAAGCCGCCCATACAAATATAGGTGACACGTCCAAAAACGGAACATAATGATATACAGAGAGAGACCACAGTCAAATGCTGTTGTGACAAGAGCTTCGAGACAATAAAAAAGGTTGAAAGTGAAGGTCCCACAGCCACAGAGAACCTCATGTGGAGTGTAAAATGCGAAAGGGATTGCAGAGTGGCAGAGAAGCACTGTGAAGTGCACCACAGAAGTACTAATGCCCACTCGTCAGCAGTAGAAGACGAATTTTACGGTCGTAAAGTTTGCAAAAGTAAGACGGTTTTCGGATGACTGCAGGTGTTTTCATGGATCTAAGTGGCGAGATAAATTTATCACGTCTGACTCAGAAACGAGGCACACAGTAGATAGCGCCATGTGTACAGACGATCAGCAGGAGGTGTGCGTGGATAACGCAGAGGTTGATCCGGCGGGAATACTTAGAAAGAGTATTGAAGCTAACCCATGGTTGAACCTGCAGCAGACTCAAGAGGTGGAGAAAACAGTCATGCAATACAGGGATACATTCTCGTTCCTACCGGGAGGATTCCGGGGAGCGGTCCATAAGTTTAGAGTAAAGAATGACCGGCTGCAGATAGAGAAAACGTAACCAGTGGCCTGGAAGTACCGAAAAGCTACCAGGGAAGCGATACAGCGATGGAGGCAGCCGGAGTCGTGTCGCGGAACGCGTCGCAGTATGTGAGTCCGCTCGCGATTGTCCCTAAGAAAGATGGGTCGGTACGTTGTTGCATCGACGCTAGGATGTTAAATGATCATATTGAGGCAGATGGAACAAGGCCAGAACCTATCCAGGACATACTGAGCCAGTTATCTGGAAAAATTTGGCTGTCAACCTTTGACATTACAGCCGATTTCAATCAAGTTGAGCTCAATCAATCCCGCCGAAAATACACTGCCTTCTTATTCGAAGGGGAACAGTACGTGTACAACCGAGTGCCATTCGGGGTGAAGGACTCAAGTTCGGCATTTGTGAGGGCTCTGAATGGTACAATCACTCCAGAGATGAGGAAATCTTGTGTTACCTACATCGACGACATAATTGTCGCGTCTCCAACTTTTGAAGAACACAAGTAGCACATAAAGAAGCTGCTGGCGGTACTCCAGAGATATGGAGTGAGCCTCAGGCCTGACAAAGCGAACATGTGCACAGACAGGGTGGTATATCTCGAGTTCGAGACCTCGCCGGAAGGTATCAGCAGGAAAAATGCAAATTGGAGGAAATCACGAAAATGAAACGGCCCTCTCGCGTGCGAGAATTAAAACAGTTCTTGGGGCTGATTTCATTTTACAGGGGCCACATTGTCAACTTCTGGCAGATGTTGAATCCTCTATACCCGCTGTTTAAGAAGGGAAAGAAGTGGAGCTGGAGAAACGAGGAGGAAAATGCGTTCTAGAAGATTAAGATTGCGTTTCATGACAGTATTTGTTTGGCGCGTCCTGACTTCACGCCACCTTTCCAACTCTTCACAGACGCAAGTGCACAAGGCATTGGGGGATGTCTACGAAAGGAAGACAAGGATGAAAACGTGCACGTTGTCGCCACATGTAGCCGGAAGCTACTGGACGCAGAGACACGGTATTTCACTACAGAATTAGAAATGCTGGCCATAGTCTATGCGACAAAACAGTTTCGGAGTTACCTGATCTGCCGAAACACTCGTTTATATACAGACCACCATGCTCTAACGTTCCCAATAACTGTCGGATACACGAGTAATAGAGTGATGCGTTGGGCCCTGGTGATTCAGGAATTCGATATGGAAATCGCTTATTGCCCGCGAAGGATTTCGGTTTAATCAGTCGGCAAATTTGTTGTGTTTACCCCAAACACAACAAATTTACCGACTGATTAAAGCGAAATCCTTCGCGGAAAGACGACGACCAAGAAAACTTCGCTCGAGCAAATAGTGAAGTTATAATGGCAATGTAACAACAATGAGACCAGGCACGCATCCGACAATACAGGAGAGAGTTAGCCACAGCACAATACCAACAGCCAGAAATTCTGAGAATATAGGACTTTCTGATGTACAGCGTAGGTGGAGAGGATGTGAAAATTAAAAATACTGCTATATTGTGCAGGATAGAGCGGAGAGTATGTTTCCGATGGAACGTGAAAGAACGAAGGTGGAAAATTTTGCTCCCTGACAACCTTTTAGAAGATTTAATCGATCGCTATCACCAGCAGCTCGGCCATTGCGGGGCGACGAAGTTGTGTGCGAGTGGGAACATATCATTCTCAGACGAAAGTTACGGAGGTAGTTAGAAAATGCGACATATGTCAGCGTGCAAAACATCCAAACGCGATTGTGTGAGGTGAAATGCATGTCATCACACCAGAAGCACCGAGTGACCTGGTGTGCGATGATCATTTCGGTCCTCCGCCGAAGGGACAGTTCGGGTGGCAGTTTATTTTCGTTGTTGTGGACGCATTTACTAAGCACGTCAGGCTTTACACCACAAACCGCACCCCAACGAAATGCTGTGTAAAAATTTTGACGGGAGAATATGTGGGCACATGTGGAGAAACCCAACAGAGTCCTCTGAGACCATACCACAATTTTCACGTCTCCGAGATGGAAGGCAGGACTAGAAACGGAAGCGATCAAAGTGACATTCTCCTCAATTAGGAACCCTCAATATAACGCTGCAGAACGATACATGCGGCAGCTGGGAGTGTTATTTAGTAGAATATTGGTTCCCGACAGGCACAATGCCTGGGTACAGCGCCTACCGAAGTTAGAGAGGTACTTAATCGAAGTCGTGCATTGCAATACAGGATACAGACCAATAGATCTTCAGTTCCAGAAACCGGAGAAGTCTGTTGCTGACAGGATCGCCAAACCGCCGGCTGGAGGAGAGGCTGGCTCTGAGCACTATGGGACTTAACATCTGAGGTCATCAGTGCCCTAGAACTTAGAACTACTTAAACCTAACTAACCTAGGGACATCACATATATCCATGCCCGAGGCAGGATTCGAAGCTGCGACCGTAGCGGTCACGCGGCTCCGGACTGACGCGCCTAGAACCGCTTGGCCACCGCGGCCAGCTGGAGGAGACGAAGAGACACACCAGCAACGCTTGAATCGAGCCCGAGAGTTCATGATGGAGAAGGCGGCGAAGAGAATCGAAAGGGAACAGGGAATACGGACGAATACTTACGAGATCGGGGACCGAGTCCTTGTGAGAATGCATAGGCCATCGGAAGCCGAAAATAAAAGAACAGCAAAGTGTTTTCGCCTGTATGATGCCCCATACTCGGTTCGACAGATAGTAGCACCCAATGCCTACGCAATATATGAAGGCGAGCGTGAGGTTGGAATTTTTAATGCCCGCAGCGTGACAGCGAAAGTGACTCAATAGAGTATTGTACGGCAATAGTAGTGCAGAAAACTGTAGATGTATCTTTTGAACAGACTTCCTGTTGTGATAATTAATACCTAGTTTCTGTGCTTAGATAGTCATTTTTGAGTGTGTCTGGACTGTGAGTCACTTGGTGTGAATATGGAGAGGTGATATGACGGTTGGATGTTTGTATGCCTGGGTTCCGCGCGTCTACGCGTCATCTAAATTCCACATACGGGATTTTCCAGTTTCCAGCCACGTGCTCCCTGTCTCCTCTCCCGCTGGCCTGGAGCGTCCGCTGCGGCCCGCTCTGGGCCCCAGGCTCGCTGGTATTCAGCCATACATCAAATTCATCTTTCGTCGTAGCAATTCTAGGCAGCAGATTAGCTCGCCTACATACGCTTAACGTTACAAACAGCAGTTACTTTGATTTATGTAGAGCAACAATAACACCGTATGCTGTGCGTTTTCGTTTTTATTTAATTGCAAGTTAATGGTGTTATTAGTGTTACACATCACACATTTCAACGTTTCTGTCGCTCCAAAAAGTTGTCACTTCCTCATAATCCTAGAGCGTCATTTCCTCCGTCTTGTGATGCGTAGCGACCTAGTTTTGACCACCCATCCAATTTCAACATCTCCTTCAACATTTACAACACCTAAGACACTCCCACACCTCCCGCAGACTTGAGTCCCAACACTTTATAATCTCCCGCATTCACGGAACCCTGGGCTGCTACTGCACCTTTATCAAAAGGACCCATTTTAGCTCTCCAAGTACTTCACGTGCTTTTCTAGCAGAATTTAATTCGCCTTCCCTTCCGAGACTGTGAAGTCACCACTGAGATCTACCCCTCCTGTCAGCCACAACCTGACCCATCCTATGCTATCCACCAGAAATATACCCACCCTTTTCTTGCTCGGTCTAGATTCCACTCCTACTCTAACAGTTACATCTCAGAAATCAGTTCCTCCCCACAAAGACATCCTCCTCAGTACCTCTCACATCCCAGTCTTTACTCCCAACTACCAGTTGACCACATCACATCATCATCACTATGATTTTGAATGTCCATCACTTCATCATCTTTTCATAAACATATGTATTTAACTTCGTAACTGTTGTATTTCAGTCTCAACAATTTTCAAAAATCAGTGCCTCTGGAAGTGTCGGTGTTGCTGCTCTTCAGCGACTGATTTTTGAAAATTGTTGAGACTGAAATACAACAGTTTATGAAGCTAAAATACATATAGTCATTACTGCATAAACCATAACATCGGTTTGTAACATTGCTCACTTCACTATGGTAAAAGTAGCCCCTCATGCTCCTATTAGTTCGACTGGTAATTACTACACAGTGCTTTGCTTCCCCAAGAGATTCGTCTACTTTCTTCAGTGGAGAGCCAGCCATGCAGACTCTCCACATTCATTGCCGACGTGACTGTACCGTCTACAAGTGAAACAAAAAAACTCGTAAAGATTGTTTGCATGAGGCGCCATGTTCGAAATAGTAACAATGCGTGCACATAATGGGCTACAAGCTGACATACATTTTTCTGGTGCTCCTCTAAATTAGTTCAATTTAGGTTCTGAAACCTCCTTTACGAAACTGATCTCGAACACTGGGTAACGAGACAATTCCTATTTAAATCCTATCCTAATCTGAGTCTATGATAAAGGTGGAATGGAACGGAGTTATTGTACAGGTAAACTAATTCGTCCACGTGCTGATAATGCTACGCTCCATATATATCACATACAACAAACTCCTTCAAAATAGTACAACGCAGATGACAACTCCATCAAGATGAACCGATACAAATATACACAGCACATGGATTAATCACGCGCACAAGCATCTTAACTCTGCTTCTTCCTGGCCTTAAACAATGTCTTCATTGGTCGGCATGCATACTAATCTGGATTTGGCATTGGCAATGGGAGTAGGCTGCCTGATATCCTTCCTGACGCTCCCCACCCTTCCATGCGACGGTAACTGTGTACCTCATCTGTCTTAGTCTAGTGTTATCACATGTGCACGTGTGACGACATTTTCTAAATGTCTGGGAACCGTTTAACGGAGGTAGGACGTGGGTACCAGTCCTGTATTCAATTAGTTGGATTTGGGAAACCGCCTAAAAATACGGTACTTAAAATATGACTGAAGATATGCATAAATTTCATGTTTTGCCAGTCTATCAGCTTGTTTAATATTTCCGACGGCTATTTTTCAGGTGCCTGAATATTTCTCCTTCCTCCAAAATGATTAGGGCATTTCCCTTTTTCGTTTATATGTACTGCAGCACAGCTGTTTGCTCTTATATGTATGACAGAAGTGGATAGGTTATTCTCACTGTTTATACTTTATCTATTGAGGGTGTAACCTCCTCCTCACTTATCGACCTTAATGACAGTGAAAAATTAAACCGCGTGTACCTAATGGAAATTTGGGAAAAGCAATCGTCACCGAAGTTAATCTGTCGGTAAAGAGGGAGGAAAGGGTTACATCTAAATGAAAGGAAAAATGCAAATGAAACTGGTGGAAATTAATTTTGAAAAGGGGTAAAGTTAATAAAGAAAGTAAATGTGCGGCCGTTACGTTAACAATTAATTAGCGGTAATTAGATATTTGAGATTTGGGGGAAATTACGGTCGCCAGTCCTATGGACAATTACTATAGTAACTGAAAAAGAAAGGTTATTACACATATAATTAGCACTAGAAGCGTGGCAACTGAAGGTAGACACGTGTAGTGTGAAAACTGAAAGTTTGTCAGAAGTAATAAATTTCGCTACACTCTGACTCAATTTAGCAAAAGAATTAATAAAACCGGAAAATTGAAAGTTAATTTAGTGACTGAAATTAATAGTGAGCTTTGTTTCTGAAGCACATCGAAATTCCGTAAAATACGGTTAGTCTTGGGCTACCTCAACAATCATTTCAAAATCTACTTGAATCTACGAAATTTAGAAATAAGAGATTTAACTTTGAACTTGAATTAAATGATTCTGAACAATTAACAATAGTAAAATTTAGTACGTACCAAGCTGAGCTGCAGTCACAGGTAAGCTAAAATACGGTAACAAAACTCGCACTCTTAATTTGTGCTTGTATAATCTAAATATTGTAGCCAGCTATGAATACCTTAACCGAACTTCGAAATTAAAGCAGTGAAATCGAATGATATTACTTTAATGCTGGCGTTTGAATTTCAACGACACTCGGGTTCATTCCGGAAAAGGAAGGGACCCTGCTTGGTAATGCAATTGGGACAATGAGCAACAACGGTTCATGCTACGTTGCTGTAATTTAGTGAGAAAAATTTAACAGTTTGAAAAGCTGAGGTCTGCCATACAGTTCTAAAACTTTACGTGCTTACAGTCTTCCTTGTTGGTTGATTGAAGGTTTGAAGCCGTCGATCGAGGAGGTGGCGACAGTCACTCATTGTCGGCCGTCGCTGTTGCAGAAGCTGGATGTTGGCGCGCCTTCTTCTCGACACGGTCTCCAGCCGAAACGGGCTCTTGATGTGTGCCAGCTAACGCTTCCCGTCCGCGACACCATCTCAGAAACTAACATAGCAAGTCGAGCGCAATTACATGCTGCCAAACCCCGAAAGCGCGGAAACTCTCGGGAGCGTCACACAACACACCTGCTCCACTGCCCCACTCCAGCCAGACTCTGCTCTGCCCACGCTCCACACAGAAACGTCTTATCTTCAGGTAACAAAATAAGGAAAAAAATTTATAGTACAATAGATGGAAATAGGAGGATATGCATTTCCGGCGTTACAAGAGAACACAGTAATGTCATATCCATAACAAATACTCAAACCCGAAAAGGTGTTCGAACCCAGGAAATGTATTTTCCAATGCAACAACGCCTCTTCAAGAACACGGAGGCCCATAGTCAATACAGATTTTCGTCGACATCTACACCTATACAGTGTTTGGCAGAGGGTTCGTCCCAATGTACCCATTATCAGAGATTTTTCCCTTTCACTTCAAGTATGGAGCGCGGTAAGAATGACTGCTTACATGCCTCTGTGCATGCTTTAATTAATCTCACCTTGTCTTCATGATCCTATGGAAGCGAGATGTAGAGGGTACATTCCTAGAATAATGTAAGGCCATGTGCGACTGGACACTAACTTTGATACCACTAACAGCCTTTACACATGATCAGAATTTCTTTGGGTTTTGTGAAAGACCTTTCGACAATAGTCTTCTGCGGCAGTCATGGAAGGTATCATGCTTTGCTCTTTTGACAGCCAATCGCGTTTCGTTCTGCATCCCTTTGTCTGTAGCCAAATGCTTGTTTATACCTAGTATGCAAATGTCTGTGTTTTTTTAGAAGTGTCGCTACAGTCACCATATGCCATGGAAGGTCCCTTCCATCATGAACTGTTCTACTGCATAAATATCTATCCAGTGTAACGCCAACCATTCTTCTCAACTGGAGCTACAGGTCCTCTACATGATCCCGTCCAGAGCTAAGAGTTTCAGATCCGTCATTGAGTTACGACACCACTGCATCTTTGTTTAGTTTGTCGAACACATAAACCTTTCTACTTCTTTTAGCTGCGCTTTGTATCTTGGTATTCGTTGTTGCTGTAACTACCTCATCGTCACTGATATCAGATCTAACTTGCACGTCCTGAAAGAGGTCAGGTCTGTCTGTTGCCTTTAAATGTTATATATATCCATTATGAATGGGATTCTGAACTAATTGTTCTAGGTAGTTTTCCGAGAAGGCATTTAGTTATGTCTCACAGGATGTCTTGTGAGGCCCACCACTTACAAAACAATAGCTACCCCAGTTGACTGTTGGATGATTAATGGGTCGGCCGCTGTGACCGAGCGGTTCTTGGCGCTTCAGTCCGGAACCGCGCTGCTGCTACGGTCGCAGGTTCGAATCCTGCCTCGGGCATGTATGTGTGTGATGTCCTTATGTTAGTTAGGTTTAAGTAGTTCTAAGACTAGGGGACTGATGACCTCAGATGTTAAGTCCCATAGTGCTTAGAGCCATTTGAACCATTCTGATGATTAATGTCCCCTCCGGTAATTACAGTACAGTTAGGGAAGTTACACACAAGCAAACCGAGGTTTTCTCTAAAGTCTTAGGTTACATCAAGAGATGACAATAAAATTCTTGTGGGCTGTTGATCGCATTGTCAATATATAGAGCCGTCCGACGTTTCGGCCACTGTTGGAAGCGGCCTTCCTCAGTGCGCAGCTGACTGTTGAATGAGGGAGACTTAGATCTCGTATGTAAGCGGAGGAAACTGTTTACGTAATTTGACAGGATACACGAGGACAGGAGGAGAGGTGCTAGGCGTTCTTTATTGGTCTTTATATTATTCCTTATCATTGATGGATAAGGACGTGCTTGATTGGTTTTTACATTATTTTTTGTCATTGGTGAATAAGGACATGCTTGATTGGTGTTTGCATTATTTTTGCAATTGGTGGAAATAGGTGAATTATAAGCGGGCGGTAGCTGTGACGTAGCGCTGTTTACTTGTTGCCAGGCGCGGGCCGCTGTGTATCTGCTCTCTGAGTACGTACGACCGCCGCGGTCTCCCGCGCGCCTGTGTGAGTTGCTTTTCACGCGCTATCCTCCTGTAGTGTTGTCGCCGCTGGCAAACAGGACGACGGAAGTTATACCTGTCCTCTCTATTTATGCTGGCGGATCGCTTGGATATTTCTATCCCTTCCCTAATCTTCCTCCTCAATGTAAATGGCTGTTCCTCCAGTACGCGGGTTTCACGGAATATTTTCTCTTCATCGCTCTCGTCCGGGTGTTCCCAGAAGGATATATCTTTCATGCTTTAGAATTCGTGTGATGATTGGCCACTCCGTCTCACCTGCAAACACCAGTCCTCATTAGAGACTGATTTTGTAGACTCCTGCTATGTTTAGCATGTCGACCACATCTTTCGTCGAGCCTAGAACATCTTTTGCTTTGTTATTGCTCCCAAAGTTTGGCTTGATGCCGGTTCGGCGCTGAATTCTGCCCACACGTTCAGTGACCCCTTGTACTTATGATAATAGGGCCATGTTCTGTGCTTCCTTTTGGTCTTCCCCATTGCCTTCATCCGTTGCTGCGGATCGTGATCTTCGATAAAAATTCGTGAGCAAGGCTGCTGCTATTCCCAACCTTCTCTGGTAACCGCTAAAATGATCCATGTATGTCTTTGGCGCCCAGGCCACAGGCATCATTTGCTCTAACATGTGCCACAATCTACAGCTGGTTACACACTTTTCCCTCAGTGGCTTTCCTCTTCAACATAATGATTGAGCCCTCCAGGCATACACACTGATTCCACCCGGTGTTTCTTCCCTCCCATGCTGCCATTTCTCTAGGGGATACCATTACTCGCCATTCGTTGGAACTGCCGATGATTAAAATAGACCACTATCCACTTGCAATTGCCTCCTCTTGTGCCAGGAGACAACAGGCTTCCCATCAGGCGAAATGAGTCTCACTGGCTAAGTTTTGGTTTCAGTGGAAGACAGCGCCTCTAACTTGTCGGTCAGGCGAACCGGTGGAATATCCTGAGTTGTCCTTGGTTCCTGTCTCCCCTGTACAGGATGCCTAGAACAACCAATGAAGCACCGCTCACAATCAAGTGGATGTTTAATGATGGATTGTTTATTTCCCGCAGAAGAGACAGTAAGTATAGGTGAGGATAGCATATGAGATCTTTTGGTCTCTCTGGTAAGTGACTATCGGCAGCCCGCCAACACAACCCATTTCAGCAGCTTACAATCGCTTGATCGTAGACAGGGCGATTTTCCGTTGTTACGAATAGCAGCCAACTCATCTGGTGCGTGATACAGCACAGTGGAGCTACATTGTAGCTGGGGCAACGTTTTACGGAACAGTAGCCAAATAACTTTAAACTAAGCTTGCTGATTCTTAATTTATGAGTCTCATACGCTACAAGTTTTACTACAAGCATTATCACTAGCCTTTTAGAACTTAAGTGATTAACAGCCGAAGCGAGACATCAATACGGCAACAGGAAACTTGGTAAAGGCTTTACTTTTTCTCTGAAAAGTTTTTCAGGTTATGGTCAGTAACAAACTTGGTTAACTGTGTATTATTATTATTTTCCTTTGTCATTTTTTATGACGGCGAATGTCCAGGGGGTTCCACAGAAAACGCCACATTCTCTTACCTGCCCATCGGTCTCCAATCCGACCTTGTATTTCGTCTTTACGACCCCGGCCTCGTCGGGCGAGGAACTCCAATATTCTTAATTTTTTTCGAAACAAGTGAACATCATACATTCATGTATCAAGAGTTCTTCGACAGCTTTAAATTCATACAAATAGCTTCCAGCGATACACATAATCTAATTGTAGATTGAACGTCAAATGGAACACAGAATCATCCTAAAATGAATTGCTACAGTTACTAGTTAGAAAAACTGTATTATGAAATCATCAACATCTTCTCTGTGTGGATAATGTTGGCCATTAATAACTAATTACAATCAAGGTATCATATTCTGATCTACATAAAACATCAACACAGAAGATTCCTGCGAAGGAAATTTCTTGAAGTATAATGCACAAACATAGCGCAGTCTCCTTCTTCTACTGCGTTCTTTATTACAGTTTTTGCAAAAGAATGGCGAATAGTGTAATAAAATAGCCACGCAATCATCATGCTACTCTTAAACACAACTTGGGCTCTCACCTCAATGACAAAACTGAGCTGATGATTTAGCTAAGTAAACAACTGTGTGGATTTTTGTAAAGTATGGAATAATATTGTTGACCAGTACCAAGTATGGATGCAAAAGAAGTCTTCAGATTGTAAGATTAAATTTAATTTTATAGGATGGTAACGTTGTTTCCTTTATTTTTGTCACATTTTTTGTAGTTCCATATGGATTTCACTCTAATGCTCATCTGCATACAATAACGTGTATTTCATAGAGAATTATTACTTTTCGCCGTAGACTTTAAATGTAGTGGTGTGGCAGATAACAAATAATACCAACGCAATCACTTTTTCTGTTCATTTTAAAATAACCTGAAGAAATAAGCGAGCCGACCACTGCGCATTTTGTTGTCACTGGAAAGAATAGTTCACCTCTAGTAACGCTAGATGTCTGGCAGTGTAACTACACAGTGAAAAGTAGAGGAATTTAAAAATGACACGCGAAATTAAAGATTTAATATTGGAACTCAGTTATTGCAAAACACTAGTTTAGATAGTGCTGGTTAAGAGCAGACTTATAGTAAAACATCAGCTTTCTTTTGAGAGCCATGTTTGAGTGAACTGGTGGCAGGCATAATTTGTAATTTTTTCAATAATTTATTAACATTAAACATGACATAGGGAAATTAATTTTACTGCAGTTAGTGATAAGAATGGTTACGTAAGTGCAAGAACAAATAAAACAGAATTAGGTCATCCAGTCTGTAAGCTCAGAATATCTGAAGGCTGTGTTTGGAAATTATCTCGTTAGTTTAGGGACAAATTTATTAGTTGAATTAATAAATGTGTTTTTTCACTATTTCTTGGTCATTAGCAGTAATTTAGTTAATAGCTCTGTCAACTTTATTTTTATCTCGCTGACTACAATGCCAATTCTATGCTAACAAAGCGGAAACGTGGTTTATTCGTAGAATCTACTGGTACTTCAGAAAGTTTGCTCGATGTGTTACGAAAAGGGACTTTTTCTGTGTGATCTAAGAAATTTCGTTATAGTAATTGCACATTCTGTTTCAAAATTTTAAAATATTCATTCAGTGTTTGAACTCTGGTGTCTTTACCACCAAATTATTATTGCCTTTTTAAAAGTTTTCATTGTAAAATATTTATGGTTCCGGGAGCCAGAAATTATTTTGCGTTTTAGCTAACATACTTTCAATCAGTTACAATAATGTTAAATCACTGATCTGACTAAACGAGACGATTAAAGCCGTTTTTTAAGAGGAGGAGATGGCACAGTTTGATTTCGACGATTTTCGCAAACCTGGCTGAGGCTAATTTAACAACTGCATTGACTGAAGGTAATACTGGAGCCTGTTGCACGATCTTCCATATATGTGTGGAACTGTAGCAAATTCCACAAAGACAAAGAGGTAAGTTAATGACATTACCAGTTCTTACTAAATTAGCAATACGCCGATAATGTTATTTCTGCGACGGGAATTGGGAATGACCGTGATCTTTTGTAATGAATAAGGTATCGGACTTAATTTCGTCTCTCTAAAGAATTCTACTGAAAGGAAACAGTGGCAGAAAAAAACGGGGCACGAATCAAGGTTCTATTAGTTACAAAGTAAACTGCAATTACGTAAAAGAAAACGGTCGCCGTTCTAATTAGGCAAAGTTGTACTACCTACTTGCACTGCTCATTTGTGAGGGCTCTGAATGGTACAATCACTCCAGAGATGAGGAAATCTTGTGTTACCTACATCGACGACATAATTGTCGCGTCTCCAACTTTTGAAGAACACAAGTAGCACATAAAGAAGCTGCTGGCGGTACTCCAGAGATATGGAGTGAGCCTCAGGCCTGACAAAGCGAACATGTGCACAGACAGGGTGGTATATCTCGAGTTCGAGACCTCGCCGGAAGGTATCAGCAGGAAAAATGCAAATTGGAGGAAATCACGAAAATGAAACGGCCCTCTCGCGTGCGAGAATTAAAACAGTTCTTGGGGCTGATTTCATTTTACAGGGGCCACATTGTCAACTTCTGGCAGATGTTGAATCCTCTATACCCGCTGTTTAAGAAGGGAAAGAAGTGGAGCTGGAGAAACGAGGAGGAAAATGCGTTCTAGAAGATTAAGATTGCGTTTCATGACAGTATTTGTTTGGCGCGTCCTGACTTCACGCCACCTTTCAAACTCTTCACAGACGCAAGTGCACAAGGCATTGGGGGATGTCTACGAAAGGAAGACAAGGATGAAAACGTGCACGTTGTCGCCACATGTAGCCGGAAGCTACTGGACGCAGAGACACGGTATTTCACTACAGAATTAGAAATGCTGGCCATAGTCTATGCGACAAAACAGTTTCGGAGTTACCTGATCTGCCGAAACACTCGTTTATATACAGACCACCATGCTCTAACGTTCCCAATAACTGTCGGATACACGAGTAATAGAGTGATGCGTTGGGCCCTGGTGATTCAGGAATTCGATATGGAAATCGCTTATTGCCCGCGAAGGATTTCGGTTTAATCAGTCGGCAAATTTGTTGTGTTTACCCCAAACACAACAAATTTACCGACTGATTAAAGCGAAATCCTTCGCGGAAAGACGACGACCAAGAAAACTTCGCTCGAGCAAATAGTGAAGTTATAATGGCAATGTAACAACAATGAGACCAGGCACGCATCCGACAATACAGGAGAGAGTTAGCCACAGCACAATACCAACAGCCAGAAATTCTGAGAATATAGGACTTTCTGATGTACAGCGTAGGTGGAGAGGATGTGAAAATTAAAAATACTGCTATATTGTGCAGGATAGAGCGGAGAGTATGTTTCCGATGGAACGTGAAAGAACGAAGGTGGAAAATTTTGCTCCCTGACAACCTTTTAGAAGATTTAATCGATCGCTATCACCAGCAGCTCGGCCATTGCGGGGCGACGAAGTTGTGTGCGAGTGGGAACATATCATTCTCAGACGAAAGTTACGGAGGTAGTTAGAAAATGCGACATATGTCAGCGTGCAAAACATCCAAACGCGATTGTGTGAGGTGAAATGCATGTCATCACACCAGAAGCACCGAGTGACCTGGTGTGCGATGATCATTTCGGTCCTCCGCCGAAGGGACAGTTCGGGTGGCAGTTTATTTTCGTTGTTGTGGACGCATTTACTAAGCACGTCAGGCTTTACACCACAAACCGCACCCCAACGAAATGCTGTGTAAAAATTTTGACGGGAGAATATGTGGGCACATGTGGAGAAACCCAACAGAGTCCTCTGAGACCATACCACAATTTTCACGTCTCCGAGATGGAAGGCAGGACTAGAAACGGAAGCGATCAAAGTGACATTCTCCTCAATTAGGAACCCTCAATATAACGCTGCAGAACGATACATGCGGCAGCTGGGAGTGTTATTTAGTAGAATATTGGTTCCCGACAGGCACAATGCCTGGGTACAGCGCCTACCGAAGTTAGAGAGGTACTTAATCGAAGTCGTGCATTGCAATACAGGATACAGACCAATAGATCTTCAGTTCCAGAAACCGGAGAAGTCTGTTGCTGACAGGATCGCCAAACCGCCGGCTGGAGGAGAGGCTGGCTCTGAGCACTATGGGACTTAACATCTGAGGTCATCAGTGCCCTAGAACTTAGAACTACTTAAACCTAACTAACCTAGGGACATCACATATATCCATGCCCGAGGCAGGATTCGAAGCTGCGACCGTAGCGGTCACGCGGCTCCGGACTGACGCGCCTAGAACCGCTTGGCCACCGCGGCCAGCTGGAGGAGACGAAGAGACACACCAGCAACGCTTGAATCGAGCCCGAGAGTTCATGATGGAGAAGGCGGCGAAGAGAATCGAAAGGGAACAGGGAATACGGACGAATACTTACGAGATCGGGGACCGAGTCCTTGTGAGAATGCATAGGCCATCGGAAGCCGAAAATAAAAGAACAGCAAAGTGTTTTCGCCTGTATGATGCCCCATACTCGGTTCGACAGATAGTAGCACCCAATGCCTACGCAATATATGAAGGCGAGCGTGAGGTTGGAATTTTTAATGCCCGCAGCGTGACAGCGAAAGTGACTCAATAGAGTATTGTACGGCAATAGTAGTGCAGAAAACTGTAGATGTATCTTTTGAACAGACTTCCTGTTGTGATAATTAATACCTAGTTTCTGTGCTTAGATAGTCATTTTTGAGTGTGTCTGGACTGTGAGTCACTTGGTGTGAATATGGAGAGGTGATATGACGGTTGGATGTTTGTATGCCTGGGTTCCGCGCGTCTACGCGTCATCTAAATTCCACATACGGGATTTTCCAGTTTCCAGCCACGTGCTCCCTGTCTCCTCTCCCGCTGGCCTGGAGCGTCCGCTGCGGCCCGCTCTGGGCCCCAGGCTCGCTGGTATTCAGCCATACATCAAATTCATCTTTCGTCGTAGCAATTCTAGGCAGCAGATTAGCTCGCCTACATACGCTTAACGTTACAAACAGCAGTTACTTTGATTTATGTAGAGCAACAATAACACCGTATGCTGTGCGTTTTCGTTTTTATTTAATTGCAAGTTAATGGTGTTATTAGTGTTACACATCACACATTTCAACGTTTCTGTCGCTCCAAAAAGTTGTCACTTCCTCATAATCCTAGAGCGTCATTTCCTCCGTCTTGTGATGCGTAGCGACCTAGTTTTGACCACCCATCCAATTTCAACATCTCCTTCAACATTTACAACACCTAAGACACTCCCACACCTCCCGCAGACTTGAGTCCCAACACTTTATAATCTCCCGCATTCACGGAACCCTGGGCTGCTACTGCACCTTTATCAAAAGGACCCATTTTAGCTCTCCAAGTACTTCACGTGCTTTTCTAGCAGAATTTAATTCGCCTTCCCTTCCGAGACTGTGAAGTCACCACTGAGATCTACCCCTCCTGTCAGCCACAACCTGACCCATCCTATGCTATCCACCAGAAATATACCCACCCTTTTCTTGCTCGGTCTAGATTCCACTCCTACTCTAACAGTTACATCTCAGAAATCAGTTCCTCCCCACAAAGACATCCTCCTCAGTACCTCTCACATCCCAGTCTTTACTCCCAACTACCAGTTGACCACATCACATCATCATCACTATGATTTTGAATGTCCATCACTTCATCATCTTTTCATAAACATATGTATTTAACTTCGTAACTGTTGTATTTCAGTCTCAACAATTTTCAAAAATCAGTGCCTCTGGAAGTGTCGGTGTTGCTGCTCTTCAGCGACTGATTTTTGAAAATTGTTGAGACTGAAATACAACAGTTTATGAAGCTAAAATACATATAGTCATTACTGCATAAACCATAACATCGGTTTGTAACATTGCTCACTTCACTATGGTAAAAGTAGCCCCTCATGCTCCTATTAGTTCGACTGGTAATTACTACACAGTGCTTTGCTTCCCCAAGAGATTCGTCTACTTTCTTCAGTGGAGAGCCAGCCATGCAGACTCTCCACATTCATTGCCGACGTGACTGTACCGTCTACAAGTGAAACAAAAAAACTCGTAAAGATTGTTTGCATGAGGCGCCATGTTCGAAATAGTAACAATGCGTGCACATAATGGGCTACAAGCTGACATACATTTTTCTGGTGCTCCTCTAAATTAGTTCAATTTAGGTTCTGAAACCTCCTTTACGAAACTGATCTCGAACACTGGGTAACGAGACAATTCCTATTTAAATCCTATCCTAATCTGAGTCTATGATAAAGGTGGAATGGAACGGAGTTATTGTACAGGTAAACTAATTCGTCCACGTGCTGATAATGCTACGCTCCATATATATCACATACAACAAACTCCTTCAAAATAGTACAACGCAGATGACAACTCCATCAAGATGAACCGATACAAATATACACAGCACATGGATTAATCACGCGCACAAGCATCTTAACTCTGCTTCTTCCTGGCCTTAAACAATGTCTTCATTGGTCGGCATGCATACTAATCTGGATTTGGCATTGGCAATGGGAGTAGGCTGCCTGATATCCTTCCTGACGCTCCCCACCCTTCCATGCGACGGTAACTGTGTACCTCATCTGTCTTAGTCTAGTGTTATCACATGTGCACGTGTGACGACATTTTCTAAATGTCTGGGAACCGTTTAACGGAGGTAGGACGTGGGTACCAGTCCTGTATTCAATTAGTTGGATTTGGGAAACCGCCTAAAAATACGGTACTTAAAATATGACTGAAGATATGCATAAATTTCATGTTTTGCCAGTCTATCAGCTTGTTTAATATTTCCGACGGCTATTTTTCAGGTGCCTGAATATTTCTCCTTCCTCCAAAATGATTAGGGCATTTCCCTTTTTCGTTTATATGTACTGCAGCACAGCTGTTTGCTCTTATATGTATGACAGAAGTGGATAGGTTATTCTCACTGTTTATACTTTATCTATTGAGGGTGTAACCTCCTCCTCACTTATCGACCTTAATGACAGTGAAAAATTAAACCGCGTGTACCTAATGGAAATTTGGGAAAAGCAATCGTCACCGAAGTTAATCTGTCGGTAAAGAGGGAGGAAAGGGTTACATCTAAATGAAAGGAAAAATGCAAATGAAACTGGTGGAAATTAATTTTGAAAAGGGGTAAAGTTAATAAAGAAAGTAAATGTGCGGCCGTTACGTTAACAATTAATTAGCGGTAATTAGATATTTGAGATTTGGGGGAAATTACGGTCGCCAGTCCTATGGACAATTACTATAGTAACTGAAAAAGAAAGGTTATTACACATATAATTAGCACTAGAAGCGTGGCAACTGAAGGTAGACACGTGTAGTGTGAAAACTGAAAGTTTGTCAGAAGTAATAAATTTCGCTACACTCTGACTCAATTTAGCAAAAGAATTAATAAAACCGGAAAATTGAAAGTTAATTTAGTGACTGAAATTAATAGTGAGCTTTGTTTCTGAAGCACATCGAAATTCCGTAAAATACGGTTAGTCTTGGGCTACCTCAACAATCATTTCAAAATCTACTTGAATCTACGAAATTTAGAAATAAGAGATTTAACTTTGAACTTGAATTAAATGATTCTGAACAATTAACAATAGTAAAATTTAGTACGTACCAAGCTGAGCTGCAGTCACAGGTAAGCTAAAATACGGTAACAAAACTCGCACTCTTAATTTGTGCTTGTATAATCTAAATATTGTAGCCAGCTATGAATACCTTAACCGAACTTCGAAATTAAAGCAGTGAAATCGAATGATATTACTTTAATGCTGGCGTTTGAATTTCAACGACACTCGGGTTCATTCCGGAAAAGGAAGGGACCCTGCTTGGTAATGCAATTGGGACAATGAGCAACAACGGTTCATGCTACGTTGCTGTAATTTAGTGAGAAAAATTTAACAGTTTGAAAAGCTGAGGTCTGCCATACAGTTCTAAAACTTTACGTGCTTACAGTCTTCCTTGTTGGTTGATTGAAGGTTTGAAGCCGTCGATCGAGGAGGTGGCGACAGTCACTCATTGTCGGCCGTCGCTGTTGCAGAAGCTGGATGTTGGCGCGCCTTCTTCTCGACACGGTCTCCAGCCGAAACGGGCTCTTGATGTGTGCCAGCTAACGCTTCCCGTCCGCGACACCATCTCAGAAACTAACATAGCAAGTCGAGCGCAATTACATGCTGCCAAACCCCGAAAGCGCGGAAACTCTCGGGAGCGTCACACAACACACCTGCTCCACTGCCCCACTCCAGCCAGACTCTGCTCTGCCCACGCTCCACACAGAAACGTCTTATCTTCAGGTAACAAAATAAGGAAAAAAATTTATAGTACAATAGATGGAAATAGGAGGATATGCATTTCCGGCGTTACAAGAGAACACAGTAATGTCATATCCATAACAAATACTCAAACCCGAAAAGGTGTTCGAACCCAGGAAATGTATTTTCCAATGCAACAACGCCTCTTCAAGAACACGGAGGCCCATAGTCAATACAGATTTTCGTCGACATCTACACCTATACAGTGTTTGGCAGAGGGTTCGTCCCAATGTACCCATTATCAGAGATTTTTCCCTTTCACTTCAAGTATGGAGCGCGGTAAGAATGACTGCTTACATGCCTCTGTGCATGCTTTAATTAATCTCACCTTGTCTTCATGATCCTATGGAAGCGAGATGTAGAGGGTACATTCCTAGAATAATGTAAGGCCATGTGCGACTGGACACTAACTTTGATACCACTAACAGCCTTTACACATGATCAGAATTTCTTTGGGTTTTGTGAAAGACCTTTCGACAATAGTCTTCTGCGGCAGTCATGGAAGGTATCATGCTTTGCTCTTTTGACAGCCAATCGCGTTTCGTTCTGCATCCCTTTGTCTGTAGCCAAATGCTTGTTTATACCTAGTATGCAAATGTCTGTGTTTTTTTAGAAGTGTCGCTACAGTCACCATATGCCATGGAAGGTCCCTTCCATCATGAACTGTTCTACTGCATAAATATCTATCCAGTGTAACGCCAACCATTCTTCTCAACTGGAGCTACAGGTCCTCTACATGATCCCGTCCAGAGCTAAGAGTTTCAGATCCGTCATTGAGTTACGACACCACTGCATCTTTGTTTAGTTTGTCGAACACATAAACCTTTCTACTTCTTTTAGCTGCGCTTTGTATCTTGGTATTCGTTGTTGCTGTAACTACCTCATCGTCACTGATATCAGATCTAACTTGCACGTCCTGAAAGAGGTCAGGTCTGTCTGTTGCCTTTAAATGTTATATATATCCATTATGAATGGGATTCTGAACTAATTGTTCTAGGTAGTTTTCCGAGAAGGCATTTAGTTATGTCTCACAGGATGTCTTGTGAGGCCCACCACTTACAAAACAATAGCTACCCCAGTTGACTGTTGGATGATTAATGGGTCGGCCGCTGTGACCGAGCGGTTCTTGGCGCTTCAGTCCGGAACCGCGCTGCTGCTACGGTCGCAGGTTCGAATCCTGCCTCGGGCATGTATGTGTGTGATGTCCTTATGTTAGTTAGGTTTAAGTAGTTCTAAGACTAGGGGACTGATGACCTCAGATGTTAAGTCCCATAGTGCTTAGAGCCATTTGAACCATTCTGATGATTAATGTCCCCTCCGGTAATTACAGTACAGTTAGGGAAGTTACACACAAGCAAACCGAGGTTTTCTCTAAAGTCTTAGGTTACATCAAGAGATGACAATAAAATTCTTGTGGGCTGTTGATCGCATTGTCAATATATAGAGCCGTCCGACGTTTCGGCCACTGTTGGAAGCGGCCTTCCTCAGTGCGCAGCTGACTGTTGAATGAGGGAGACTTAGATCTCGTATGTAAGCGGAGGAAACTGTTTACGTAATTTGACAGGATACACGAGGACAGGAGGAGAGGTGCTAGGCGTTCTTTATTGGTCTTTATATTATTCCTTATCATTGATGGATAAGGACGTGCTTGATTGGTTTTTACATTATTTTTTGTCATTGGTGAATAAGGACATGCTTGATTGGTGTTTGCATTATTTTTGCAATTGGTGGAAATAGGTGAATTATAAGCGGGCGGTAGCTGTGACGTAGCGCTGTTTACTTGTTGCCAGGCGCGGGCCGCTGTGTATCTGCTCTCTGAGTACGTACGACCGCCGCGGTCTCCCGCGCGCCTGTGTGAGTTGCTTTTCACGCGCTATCCTCCTGTAGTGTTGTCGCCGCTGGCAAACAGGACGACGGAAGTTATACCTGTCCTCTCTATTTATGCTGGCGGATCGCTTGGATATTTCTATCCCTTCCCTAATCTTCCTCCTCAATGTAAATGGCTGTTCCTCCAGTACGCGGGTTTCACGGAATATTTTCTCTTCATCGCTCTCGTCCGGGTGTTCCCAGAAGGATATATCTTTCATGCTTTAGAATTCGTGTGATGATTGGCCACTCCGTCTCACCTGCAAACACCAGTCCTCATTAGAGACTGATTTTGTAGACTCCTGCTATGTTTAGCATGTCGACCACATCTTTCGTCGAGCCTAGAACATCTTTTGCTTTGTTATTGCTCCCAAAGTTTGGCTTGATGCCGGTTCGGCGCTGAATTCTGCCCACACGTTCAGTGACCCCTTGTACTTATGATAATAGGGCCATGTTCTGTGCTTCCTTTTGGTCTTCCCCATTGCCTTCATCCGTTGCTGCGGATCGTGATCTTCGATAAAAATTCGTGAGCAAGGCTGCTGCTATTCCCAACCTTCTCTGGTAACCGCTAAAATGATCCATGTATGTCTTTGGCGCCCAGGCCACAGGCATCATTTGCTCTAACATGTGCCACAATCTACAGCTGGTTACACACTTTTCCCTCAGTGGCTTTCCTCTTCAACATAATGATTGAGCCCTCCAGGCATACACACTGATTCCACCCGGTGTTTCTTCCCTCCCATGCTGCCATTTCTCTAGGGGATACCATTACTCGCCATTCGTTGGAACTGCCGATGATTAAAATAGACCACTATCCACTTGCAATTGCCTCCTCTTGTGCCAGGAGACAACAGGCTTCCCATCAGGCGAAATGAGTCTCACTGGCTAAGTTTTGGTTTCAGTGGAAGACAGCGCCTCTAACTTGTCGGTCAGGCGAACCGGTGGAATATCCTGAGTTGTCCTTGGTTCCTGTCTCCCCTGTACAGGATGCCTAGAACAACCAATGAAGCACCGCTCACAATCAAGTGGATGTTTAATGATGGATTGTTTATTTCCCGCAGAAGAGACAGTAAGTATAGGTGAGGATAGCATATGAGATCTTTTGGTCTCTCTGGTAAGTGACTATCGGCAGCCCGCCAACACAACCCATTTCAGCAGCTTACAATCGCTTGATCGTAGACAGGGCGATTTTCCGTTGTTACGAATAGCAGCCAACTCATCTGGTGCGTGATACAGCACAGTGGAGCTACATTGTAGCTGGGGCAACGTTTTACGGAACAGTAGCCAAATAACTTTAAACTAAGCTTGCTGATTCTTAATTTATGAGTCTCATACGCTACAAGTTTTACTACAAGCATTATCACTAGCCTTTTAGAACTTAAGTGATTAACAGCCGAAGCGAGACATCAATACGGCAACAGGAAACTTGGTAAAGGCTTTACTTTTTCTCTGAAAAGTTTTTCAGGTTATGGTCAGTAACAAACTTGGTTAACTGTGTATTATTATTATTTTCCTTTGTCATTTTTTATGACGGCGAATGTCCAGGGGGTTCCACAGAAAACGCCACATTCTCTTACCTGCCCATCGGTCTCCAATCCGACCTTGTATTTCGTCTTTACGACCCCGGCCTCGTCGGGCGAGGAACTCCAATATTCTTAATTTTTTTCGAAACAAGTGAACATCATACATTCATGTATCAAGAGTTCTTCGACAGCTTTAAATTCATACAAATAGCTTCCAGCGATACACATAATCTAATTGTAGATTGAACGTCAAATGGAACACAGAATCATCCTAAAATGAATTGCTACAGTTACTAGTTAGAAAAACTGTATTATGAAATCATCAACATCTTCTCTGTGTGGATAATGTTGGCCATTAATAACTAATTACAATCAAGGTATCATATTCTGATCTACATAAAACATCAACACAGAAGATTCCTGCGAAGGAAATTTCTTGAAGTATAATGCACAAACATAGCGCAGTCTCCTTCTTCTACTGCGTTCTTTATTACAGTTTTTGCAAAAGAATGGCGAATAGTGTAATAAAATAGCCACGCAATCATCATGCTACTCTTAAACACAACTTGGGCTCTCACCTCAATGACAAAACTGAGCTGATGATTTAGCTAAGTAAACAACTGTGTGGATTTTTGTAAAGTATGGAATAATATTGTTGACCAGTACCAAGTATGGATGCAAAAGAAGTCTTCAGATTGTAAGATTAAATTTAATTTTATAGGATGGTAACGTTGTTTCCTTTATTTTTGTCACATTTTTTGTAGTTCCATATGGATTTCACTCTAATGCTCATCTGCATACAATAACGTGTATTTCATAGAGAATTATTACTTTTCGCCGTAGACTTTAAATGTAGTGGTGTGGCAGATAACAAATAATACCAACGCAATCACTTTTTCTGTTCATTTTAAAATAACCTGAAGAAATAAGCGAGCCGACCACTGCGCATTTTGTTGTCACTGGAAAGAATAGTTCACCTCTAGTAACGCTAGATGTCTGGCAGTGTAACTACACAGTGAAAAGTAGAGGAATTTAAAAATGACACGCGAAATTAAAGATTTAATATTGGAACTCAGTTATTGCAAAACACTAGTTTAGATAGTGCTGGTTAAGAGCAGACTTATAGTAAAACATCAGCTTTCTTTTGAGAGCCATGTTTGAGTGAACTGGTGGCAGGCATAATTTGTAATTTTTTCAATAATTTATTAACATTAAACATGACATAGGGAAATTAATTTTACTGCAGTTAGTGATAAGAATGGTTACGTAAGTGCAAGAACAAATAAAACAGAATTAGGTCATCCAGTCTGTAAGCTCAGAATATCTGAAGGCTGTGTTTGGAAATTATCTCGTTAGTTTAGGGACAAATTTATTAGTTGAATTAATAAATGTGTTTTTTCACTATTTCTTGGTCATTAGCAGTAATTTAGTTAATAGCTCTGTCAACTTTATTTTTATCTCGCTGACTACAATGCCAATTCTATGCTAACAAAGCGGAAACGTGGTTTATTCGTAGAATCTACTGGTACTTCAGAAAGTTTGCTCGATGTGTTACGAAAAGGGACTTTTTCTGTGTGATCTAAGAAATTTCGTTATAGTAATTGCACATTCTGTTTCAAAATTTTAAAATATTCATTCAGTGTTTGAACTCTGGTGTCTTTACCACCAAATTATTATTGCCTTTTTAAAAGTTTTCATTGTAAAATATTTATGGTTCCGGGAGCCAGAAATTATTTTGCGTTTTAGCTAACATACTTTCAATCAGTTACAATAATGTTAAATCACTGATCTGACTAAACGAGACGATTAAAGCCGTTTTTTAAGAGGAGGAGATGGCACAGTTTGATTTCGACGATTTTCGCAAACCTGGCTGAGGCTAATTTAACAACTGCATTGACTGAAGGTAATACTGGAGCCTGTTGCACGATCTTCCATATATGTGTGGAACTGTAGCAAATTCCACAAAGACAAAGAGGTAAGTTAATGACATTACCAGTTCTTACTAAATTAGCAATACGCCGATAATGTTATTTCTGCGACGGGAATTGGGAATGACCGTGATCTTTTGTAATGAATAAGGTATCGGACTTAATTTCGTCTCTCTAAAGAATTCTACTGAAAGGAAACAGTGGCAGAAAAAAACGGGGCACGAATCAAGGTTCTATTAGTTACAAAGTAAACTGCAATTACGTAAAAGAAAACGGTCGCCGTTCTAATTAGGCAAAGTTGTACTACCTACTTGCACTGCTCATGAAGAAGGTTAACTGTTGCTATTTACTTTACTTGACACTGATGTTCTATTGTTGCTTATAGGACACGAGACAGAAGTACATTTTAGCAAACACTTTACCACTGATTTGGCAGGAACAACACAGTAGGAGTATTAAACGTTCTGGCAAAAACTGGCTCTGAGTAACACTTACTATCTGCATAATGGACTAGAAAAAGTAATGCTCATTGCATGCAAAGGATTACTGGTAATGGACACTATTAACTTGGACATGAGGTTCTTTAATCAGCTTAATGTTTGGGAAATACTATCATTTAACGGTTTTCGAATACGTTTATAATCTGTTCCATTACTACACTCCTGGAAATGGAAAAAAGAACACATTGACACCGGTGTGTCAGACCCACCATACTTGCTCCGGACACTGCGAGAGGGCTGTACAAGCAATGATCACACGCACGGCACAGCGGACACACCAGGAACCGCGGTGTTGGCCGTCGAATGGCGCTAGCTGCGCAGCATTTGTGCACCGCCGCCGTCAGTGTCAGCCAGTTTGCCGTGGCATACGGAGCTCCATCGCAGTCTTTAACACTGGTAGCATGCCGCGACAGCGTGGACGTGAACCGTATGTGCAGTTGACGGACTTTGAGCGAGGGCGTATAGTGGGCATGCGGGAGGCCGGGTGGACGTACCGCCGAATTGCTCAACACGTGGGGCGTGAGGTCTCCACAGTACATCGATGTTGTCGCCAGTGGTCGGCGGAAGGTGCACGTGCCCGTCGACCTGGGACCGGACCGCAGCGACGCACGGATGCACGCCAAGACCGTAGGATCCTACGCAGTGCCGTAGGGGACCGCACCGCCACTTCCCAGCAAATTAGGGACACTGTTGCTCCTGGGGTATCGGCGAGGACCATTCGCAACCGTCTCCATGAAGCTGGGCTACGGTCCCGCACACCGTTAGGCCGTCTTCCGCTCACGCCCCAACATCGTGCAGCCCGCCTCCAGTGGTGTCGCGACAGGCGTGAATGGAGGGACGAATGGAGACGTGTCGTCTTCAGCGATGAGAGTCGCTTCTGCCTTGGTGCCAATGATGGTCGTATGCGTGTTTGGCGCCGTGCAGGTGAGCGCCACAATCAGGACTGCATACGACCGAGGCACACAGGGCCAACACCCGGCATCATGGTGTGGGGAGCGATCTCCTACACTGGCCGTACACCACTGGTGATCGTCGATGGGACACTGAATAGTGCACGGTACATCCAAACCGTCATCGAACCCATCGTTCTACCATTCCTAGACCGGCAAGGGAACTTGCTGTTCCAACAGGACAATGCACGTCTGCATGTATCCCGTGCCACCCAACGTGCTCTAGAAGGTGTAAGTCAACTACCCTGGCCAGCAAGATCTCCGGATCTGTCCCCCATTGAGCATGTTTGGGACTGGATGAAGCGTCGTCTCACGCGGTCTGCACGTCCAGCACGAACGCTGGTCCAACTGAGGCGCCAGGTGGAAATGGCATGGCAAGCCGTTCCACAGGACTACATCCAGCATCTCTACGATCGTCTCCATGGGAGAATAGCAGCCTGCATTGCTGCGAAAGGTGGATATACACTGTACTAGTGCCGACATTGTGCATGCTCTGTTGCCTGTGTCTATGTGCCTGTGGTTCTGTCATTGTGATCATGTGATGTATCTGACCCCAGGAATGTGTCAATAAAGTTTCCCCTTCCTGGGACAATGAATTCACGGTGTTCTTATTTCAATTTCCAGGAGTGTATTTGCTTTCTCAAAGAGCAATAACTTTTTTATACTAGCTAAAGCAGAAACGAAACCTGTTGTCCCTGCATCTAGTAGTGCCAGTTATTTATTAAATCAAACAACTGTTATAAAACTGACAGCTGTACTTCACGAGTACCGATGTGTTATAGCGTTATGGAATGAAAAACTGGCTCATCAACTAGCATGAGATCCCAGAAACTGTTCTATCAGTGACTAAGATTAAGGCTAATTGGTTTTGTTTCAACACAGTATGAAAAACATTTTTAACTACTAACACATGAAAACACAAGCATTATTACGAACCTGCGCAGTAATTATTCCGTATGGTGGCCCTTCAAGTTTACTAGCCAGTAAGTACTATCGCTGAATACAGTTTCTTGCAGGTAACTTTTATACTGCACTAATATTTCGATAAGAATGACATTTAAATAAATCACTTTAGATATTTTCGACACTGTTATAGTTCAGTGAAACTTAAACTATTAATTTTTGAGGAACACGTGGAGTATTTAAGAAACAAAACTCTCTGAAAAGTGAAGAAATCCAATACTCTACAAACATTATTAAATGTTGTTCGGAAATCAAGTACTTGTTAGTTTAATGTAATAGGATAGTCGGGATTGTTGGAGGACTTCGAATAGGACGCTGTCTAGGAAATTGACTAAGGATAAATTATGGGTATTCAACACAAAGTTCAAAGAACACAAACTCGTTATTGTGTAAGAAACCACGTAACCGGTGCATGCAGTTATACTGCACTTAATACCTTATTTGAGACAAAGTTGGTGGTTATGGCGATTTCCTGTTGCTACTGAAAAAGGCGGCAAAAGTATCCACGGCTCTTAGCGTATAAAAAAGTTCTGAAAATTCTCTTCTTAGCATCGGATTTTCGTAGCACAGAGCTAACCAATGTATGTCACGAATAATGAGCTGAAATTCTTCCACATCAGTGGCTATATTAAATAATCTTGCTGTTCCTCTTGCCTCATTCAGCACACAAGATTTTAACACTGCATGCTAGCCACCAACTAACTCTTACCACAAAGGAACCTTGCAGTTCGGCGGCCAAATCCACTTTTCCTATCCCCGCCGAGCTAGTTTCGCTGCGGAGGGACTTCCCTCCATTTTTTACATGATTACCATCCTAAGTCCCATATGCATGGTTCAAATGGTTCTGAGCACTACGGGACTTAACTTCTGAGGTCATCAGTCCCCTAGAACGTAGAACTACTTAAACCTAAGTAACCTAAGAACATCACACACGTCCATGCCCGAGGCAGGATTCGAACCTGCGACCGTAGTGGTCGCGCGGTTCCACACTGTAGCGCCTAGAACCGCTCGGCCACTTCGGCCGGCCCCCTATGCATGAACCCGTACTACAAGCAATGTTTTAACATATCCATTCTCTTACAGATCAGTACTTTTAAAATAGCAAGTAAGTATAGGTGGTATAGATATTAGTGTAACAAGTTGGAACGATCGTAATTCTGGTCTAACTTTCTATGTGTAAGACGCTCTGAAGAATTTTAGTTACTGGAGTAAAATAAAATATACTCTAGCTGATAATATCTCGACAGTGCAAAAAGTTATATAAAACCGTCTTCAGGTGTTCTTTTGAACAGTTGGGGATGGTTTTCTGTATGAAATGTAATGCAGTTAGTAAACTGCCACAGTGTGTGACAGCATTTAAGCTGTTCGTTGCACACCAATGGCAATCTCCATTTACATTTCTCCTTTATATGTGGGAGGAGCTATATTTTAGAATATATATGACTATATATATAGTCTTGATTCTGTTTATCATCATCAGTTATCTGCTATATTAGCAGGTCCTTTGCCTCTCCACTTTCTGCAATCCATTGCTTCCTTCTTCAGGCTGCTGTATGTTGTACCGTCCATCATGTCATCCAGTATGTGGAACCTTTTCCTCCCTCGCTTCCTTTTCCCTTCTACATAACCTTCTAAAACTGTTTTTATCAGTCCGTAATTCTTTCTTAATATATGCCCAATCCAATTTCTTTTTCTTCTCTTTATTACATCTAGTAACTGTCTTTTCTCTCCCACTCTTCTCAGTACCTCTCCATTTTTACCTCTGTCCATCCAACTTATTCTTTCCATCGTCCGTCATGTCCAGATCTCAAAAGACTCCAGCCTTTCTCTGTCTTTTTTTCCTCATAGTCCATGTTTCAGCGCCATATAGAAGAACACTCCATACAAGACATTTTCTGAGTCTCTTTCTGAGTTCTCTGTCCAGACCACTGCAGAAAATTCTCCTTTTCTTATAAAACGCCTCTTTTGCCATTGCTATCCTTGTTTTAATTTCTGTGGTGCACTTCCAGTCGGTGTCTCTCCTGCTTCCAAGATATTTAAAATTTTGCACCTGTTCTAATATTTCTCCATTCAGCATAATTTTTATTTCCTTATTTCCTCCTAGTGCCAATACTTTTGTTTTATTTGTGTTAATTTTCATTCTATATTCTTTTCCGATAGTTGCAATGGTGTCCACCAAATCCTGTAATTCTTTTTCCCCTGTGGCTAGAAGGACCATGTCATCAGCAAACCTCAAACACCCTACTCTTCTTCCTCCAATTTCTACTCCTTTGTCATCTAATGAGCATTGGTCAATCATATTTTCCAAGTAGAGGTTGAAAAGAGTTACGAGAAAGCAAAATGGTTATCTTGCATATAAGAGGCAACTACAGTTACAGTTGGACGAAAATGTGGAAACACCGCGAGAAATACATGCTTGAACGTAAAAGTAGATGCCAGCCAAGCCTGCAGGTTGCGCTGTTATATTTGACCACGAACGGCGCCTTTGTAATTTCCTCACTTGGTTGCACGAGTCAGTCGTGGTCAAAACAGTGTTCGGCGTAAGTAGCTGTAAGTGCATTATGTCGGAGTTAAGTCAGTTCGAACGTAGGCAAATAGCTGTTGTTCGCATGGTGAGCGCTTTCGTAACCAAGGGGGACGATATGACTGATGTTTCAAGAAACAACGTACCGAAGATTTACACCGTACACAGATAAAGCGGAAAAACCCACCCTCTAAGTCACGACTTTAACGAAAGTGTGTGTGAAGTGATCGTTACGGGCGGTCACTGAAGAGGTTCACGACGAAAAATAAGCGGGCGGTAGCTGTGAAAGTCACTGCAGAAGTGAATGTTGCACTCGCGAATCCTTGTCAGCATGAAAACTATGCGAAGGGAGCTACAGAAGCAGGGAACTGCAGGGCTGGCTGGAATTCCAAGACCAGTATCAGGGATGCAATGTCCGTAACAGCATAACATGTTGCATAATCCATAGAGTCGGGACTATGGAACAATGGAAGACTGCCATGTGGTCGGATGAGTCTTGTTTCACATTCTTTGCAACTTCTAGTCGAGTTTACGTCACATGAGTGAGATATAGCGGCAGTTCGGACATGATTTGGGCAGCCGTATCGTGGGATTCCATGGACCTCACGGTTACTCCGCAAGGTCGCATCGCTGGCAAGGTTTATGTGACCATTTTGGCAGGTCAGGTCCATTCCGTGGCACAAAATTTGTTCTCCAGTGCTGATGCTGCAATTCAATATGAAAGGGTCCCTGTTCACACAGCTCGCATCGTCCATGGCTGGTTTAGTGAGCCGGGGATGAATTGTCGCGTCTCCCCGTCTACACGCAATCACCAGATCTCAATATTATTGAGCCATCGTGGGATACTTTCGAGAGAAGTATACCTGATCGCTATCCACCTTCACTATCGTTACCTGAACTTACCGTTATCTTGCAGAAAAAAACGCTATACTATCACCTTGCATTTATCCACTCCGCGACAACTGGATCCTGTCTGGAAAGCCAACACGTTGTGTTTTTGGCGTTTCCGCATTTTTGTCCACCACCTGTGCTTCCAGTTCATTTCATCTCTCAGTAACTGAAATTATCAGTGTACCCACCTTAAAATAATGTATTTAACATGCCCTACGTAACAACTAATTATTATAAAGTTTCACTATCCCACTAAAGCTTATATGTGCAATTCGGGCGCGTTTATTCTTTTCATGACACCACGAATTTAACTTAATGTAGCGTACTAACCGCTTGAAGGGGTTAATGGTCGCTACGTCCGCAACCTACAAGATCCTGTGAGAGACTACTCGTGGTGAACACCTCAGTGTGCTCAGTCAAATTCCTGGGCTTTCAGTTAGGGGAGGGGAAACCGGGATCCCACAGCTACGAGATAATTTTCTCCATCAGTTCTGCATTGTCTGAAGCTATCGTTACCTTTCATCTACGACATCAGCATACTTGCTGTAATTGATAATTATCTTCATCAGTTCGCCAATTGCTTCTTCCTGACTGTTATTAAATCCGATTAATAAAGAAAGCATACTCAGTCCAGTCACATTAATGTGACCAAGTGTCAAAACCTTGAATAACTATCATTCTCAACGTGGAAGAGCAGGAAGAGAGTTACTGAGGTTCTGGAAGGTACCTACAGGGTTGTGGAGGCATGTTAATTCCGTGCCTCGACCAATTGCACTAGGTTTCTCGGTTGGGGCTCCATGGCATGATCAGGGCGATAGAGGTGGTCCCGCAGATTCTCTATTCGGCTTAAATTCGGGGACTTTCGTGGACAGGGGATATGGCAAACTCATCCTTGTGCTCTTCTAACCAAGCACTTGCACTGCGAGCTGTGTGGCACGTTGCATTGTCTCGCTGATGGATACCACCGTTCCGAGTGTGTAGGGGCGGATATGGTCCCCAAGGGTACCTGTATACTTTTGTTGCTCCATTGTGCCTTTTGGAATGACGAGATCGCCCAGGGAATCCCACGATAACATTCCGCAAACGATAATGCATCCTCCTCTGATATGAACCCTTCCGACGATTGTTGCAGCTCGTACACGCTAATAGCTATCTGTCCGATGGAGCATAAAACGTGATTCGATTGAACAGGCCACCTGTTGCCATTCAGTGGACGCCAAGCTGCAGTACTGGAGTGGAAATTCCAGCCTCCGTAGCCGATAAACAGCAGTGAGCATGGGTGGATGAATCAGGCGTCTAATGCGGAAGCCCATATGCACCAACTTTTGCGAACGGTCGTTCAGGAGGCACTGTTGGTAGCCACTTCGTTCATCAGGTCGGTAGTTGCTCAACAGTTACACTTCTATTTGCCGGTATACGTCTCCGCAGCTGTCATTCAGCCCTCTGATCTATGGCCCATGGTGAACCACAGTTGCCTCAGCGATGGTTTTGGATAGCGCCATTTTGCCGTGTATGGTGTACATTACTCACGGCGGCATGCGAAAAGCTTACAAACTTTTGCCATGCAAGCTAACTTTAACCAGATTGAGGTGCGAATATTTCACAGATTTAGCCTTTTTGGAGATGCTTCGCCCCTTGGACCGAAAGCCAACGATCATGCACTTTTGGAGTACTGCACTGTTTTCCGCGTCTCTTCGACGCGCTTTATATACCCTACACTGCAGTGCTGCCACCTGCCGTATGTGAGTGGTTATTACACGTCGACGTCGATCACAGGCAGTGGTTACACTGTTGTGGGTTGGAAGGAGAGCCAACACCGGTTTACTAGAGGAAGCTGAAAGGCACGAGTTTAAGCTCACGCACGCTGGCGTGAGGTCTGGAGCAGGACCAGGAAATTAGACTTTAGAAAAAACGGACGTAGCTGGTGGAATACTTCATCAATCCATTAATGATGAGCGTCGCTCTTGACTGTACATGACTCAGTATCAATAGTAACTGGTAATGGCGCCTTGCTAGGTCGTAGCAATTGACGTAGCTGAAGGCTATGCTAACTATCGTCTCGGCAAATGAGAGCGTATTTTGTCAGTGAACCATCGCAAGCAAAGTCTGTTGTACAACTGCGGCGAGTGCTAGGAAGTCTCTCTAGACCTGCCGTGTGGCGGCGCTCGGTCTGCAATCACTGATAGTGGCGACACGCAGGTCCGACGTATACTAACGGACCGCGGCCGATTTAAAGGCTACCACCTAGCAAGTGTGGTGTCTGGCGGTGACACCACATACACGAGGGTAAGTCAATTATTATCGGCAAAGTAGTTATAAAATTTTATTGTAATCAAATAGGAAACTTACAAGAACATCATTTTTCGACGTAGTTTCCTTGCGTTTCACTTGGACCTGATGCCCTCATAAAAGAAGGTTCTCGGTTGAGCTGCGAGCCAGGAATGCGCCGCTTCTTTCACGGCCCCTTAATGCCTGTTTGAGTGGACTAAACAAGTGATAGTCAGAAGGGGCAAAATCGGGACTATATGGAGGATGATCCAGTACTGAGTTTCTGGAGCGTTCCAGCAGCGTGGGCAGCAGTATGCGGACGGGCATGGTCATGCAACAAAACAACACCTTTTGACAACAATCCTCGGCGTTTGCTTCGAATTGCAGGCTTCAGCCTGGCAGTAAGCATCTCACTGTAACGTACACTGTTTATTGTTGTGCCCCTTTCCCCATAACGTTCCAATACTGGACCCTGTGCGTCCCAAATAACCGTAAGCATCAGTTTTCCTGCGGACGGTTGGGTCTTGAACTTTTTCTTGCAAGGCGAATTTGGATGTATCCAATCCATACTCTGCCGTTTACTCTCCGGCTCGTAATGATGGATCCATGTTTCGTCACCTGTAATAATCCTGTCTAAGAAGTTGTCCCCTTCGTTACCATAGCGATCCAAATGTTTTTTGCGGATATCCAAGATCGTTTGTTTATGCAACTGTGCGAGTTGTTTTGGGACCCATCTTGCACAAACTTTATGAAACCGAAGTCTAAAAGAAAATGTTCAAATGTGTGTGAAATATTATGGGACTTAACTGCTAAGGTCATCAGTCCCTAAGCTTACACACTACTTAACCTAAATTATCCTACGGACAAACACACACACCCATGCCCGAGGGAAGACTCGAACCTCCGCCGGGACTGCAGCGCCTTAGACCACCTTTTTTTAAATCTCATTTTGTTCATTTTAGTTCGTTGCATCTGCTCGGGGCGGACGTAGCAAGACACCCGTTTCAGTTCATCGTTTATCCATTAACTCAGTTCTTTTATTACAGAGGGCTACTAACCCTCTGACCGAACACGCTGAGTTACCGTGCCGGTAGACCGCTCGGCTAATCCCGCGCGGCGAATCCCAAGTCTGTTGTGGATGATTTCGCAGGCAGAACCGTGACTAATTTGCAGACGATGTGCCACTTCGTCAATAGTTAATCGTCTGTCTAAGAGAATCATTGCACGTGAACGCTCATACGTTTCTTCATTTGTGGCGGTAAACGGTCGTCCGGCTCCTTCATCGTGTGTAACACTTGTGCGACCATTTCGGGATTTTTCAATCCATTCGTAGACACTCCGTTGTGGCAAAACACTGTTCCCGTACTCTACCGAAAGTCTTCCATGAATTTCGGCCACTGATACGTCTTCCGACCACAAAAAACGGATCACTGAACGTTGCTCTTCTTTGGTGCAAATAAACAGAGGAGCAGCCATGATTAACAGCACGACAGCGATAACGAAACTAACCTATCAGCTTGAAAATTGCAAAGATATAACAAGAAATAAACAAAGCATGCGTCATCAACGTAAAACGACAGTACTACCAAAATAAACAAAAACATAACTAAATTGCGGATAATAATTGACTTACCCTCGTATTTATGTGCTGAACCGTGTATTTCGGAAATAATCTTCACCAAAGCTTCAAGAAAATAGTGACATATACACAATAAAAGGAAACGGTTAAGAATGTAAGGTTTCAGAACTATAAGAAGAAACTTCATTTGTAGTAGTGGATCATATTAATTAGTCCCTTACACTGGTCGCGCTTGAAATATTTCTTACTGCCTTTTACACATATAAACATTGACTGGAAACTCTCTTTCAAATTCTAAAGGTGGCAGGGGTAACATACAGGGAGCGAAAGGCTATTTACAATTTGTACAGAAACCAGATGGCAGTTATAAGAGTCGAGGGACATGAAAGGGAAGCAGAGGTTGGCAAGGGAGTGAGACAGGGTTGTAGGCTCTCCCCGATGTTATTCAATCTGTATATTGAGCAAGCAGTAAAGGAAACAAAAGAAAAATTAGGAGTAGGTATTCAAATCCAGGGAGAAGAAATAAAAACTTTGAGGTTCGCCGATGACATTGTAATTCTGTCAGAGACAGCAAAGGAATTGGAAGAGCAGTTGAACGGAATGGACAGTGTCTTGAAAGGAGGATATAAGATGAACATCAACAAAAGCTAAACGAAGATAATGAAATGTAGTCGAATTAAGTCGGGTGATGCTGAGGGAATTAGATTAGGAAATGAGACAATTAAAGTAGTAAAGGAGTTTTGCTATTTGGGGAGCAAAATAGCTGATGATGGTAGAAGTAGAGGATATAAAATGTAGACTGGCAATGGCAAGGGAAGCGTTTCTGAAGAAGAGAAATTTGTTAACATCGAGTATAGATTTAAGTGTTAGGAAGTCGTTTCTGAAAGTGTTTGTATGGAGTGTAGCCATGTATGGAAGTGAAACATGGACGATAAATAGTTTGGACAAGAAGAGAATAGAAGCATTCGAAATGTGGTGCTACAGAAGAATGCTGAAGATTAGATGAGTAGATCACATAACTAATGGCTCCGAGCACTATGGGACTTAACTTCTGAGGTTATCAGTCCCCTAGAACTTAGAAATACTTAGACGTAACTAACCTAAGGGCATCACACACATCAATGCCCGAGGCAGGATTCGAACCTGCGACCGTATCGGTCGCGCAGTTCCAGACTGTAGCGCCTAGAACCGCTCGGCCACTACGGCCGGCACATAACTAATGAGGAGGTATTGAATAGAATTGGGGAGAAGAGGAGTTTGTGGCGCAACTTGACAAGCAGAAGGGACCGGTTGGTAGGACATGTTCTGAGGCATCAAGGGATCACAAATTTAGCATTGGAGGGCAGGGTGGAGGGTAAAAATCGTAGAGGGAGACCAAGAGATGAATACACTAAGGAAATTCAGAAGGATGTAGGTTGCAGTAAATACTGGGAGATGAAGAAGCTTGCACAGGATAGAGTAGCATGGAGAGCTGCATCAAACCAGTCTCAGGACTGAAGAGAACAACAACATCAAATAAACATTCTGCATTTCATTACTGTAAGGACACTAAAGGTAAGTTTTTTGCTATTATTTCATTGGTTTTAACAAAATCAATAGTTTGACAGAAAGGTGACTTTTTATACGTTTGCTGTATTAAAAAAAAAATCATCAACAGCAAATGCAGTTACTTTAAAAATTTTAATACTGATATTGAGGAGCACGTCCCTCATGATCCATGGACCTTGCCGTTGGTGGGGAGGCTTGCGTGCCTCAACGATACAGATAGCCGTACCGTAGGTGCAACCACAACGGAGGGGTATCTGCTGAGAGGCCAAACAAACATGTGGTTCCTGAAGAGCGGCAGCAGCCTTTTCAGTAGTTGCAGGGGCAACAGTCTGGATGATCGACTGATCTGGCCTTGTAACAATAACCAAAACGGGCTTGCTGTTATGGTACTGCGAACGGCTGAAAGCAAGGGGAAACGACAGCTGTAATTTTTCCCGAGGGCATGCAGCTTTACTGTACGGTTAAATGATGATGGCGTCCTCTTGGGTAAAATATTCCGGAGGTAAAATAGTCCCCCATTCGGATCTCCGGGCGGGGACTAATCAAGAGGACGTCGTTATCAGGAGAAAGAAAACTGGCATTCTACGGATCGGAGCGTGGAATGTCAGATCCCTTAATCGGGCAGGTAGGTTAGAAAATTTAAAAAGGGAAATGGATAGGTTAAAGTTAGATGTAGTGGGAATTAGTGAAGTTCGGTGGCAGGAGGAACAAGACTTCTGGTCAGGTGAATACAGGGTTATAAATACAAAATCAAATAGGGGTAATGCAGGAGTAGGTTTAATAATGAATAAAAAAATAGGAGTGCGGGTAAGCTACTACAAACAGCATAGTGAACGTATTATAGTGGCCAAGATAGACACGAAGCCCATGGCTACTACAGTAGTACAAGTTTATATGCCAACTAGCTCTGCAGATGACGAAGAAATTGAAGAGATGTATGATGAGATAAAAGAAATTATTCAGGTAGTGAAGGGAGACGAAAATTTAATAGTCATGGGTGACTGGAATTCGACAGTAGGAAAAGGGAGAGAAGGAAACATAGTAGGTGAATATGGATTGGGGCTAAGAAATGAAAGAGGAAGCTGTCTGGTAGACTTTTGCACAGAGCATAACTTAATCATAGCTAACACTTGGTTCAAGACTCATAAAAGAAGGTTGTATACATGGAAAATCCTGGAGATACTAGAAGGTATCAGATAGATTATATAATGGTAAGACAGAGATTTAGGAACCAGGTTTTAAAATGTGAGACACTTCCAGGGGCAGATGTGGACTCTGACCACAATCTATTGGTTATGAAATGTAGATTAAAACTGAAGAAATTGCAAAAAGGTGGGAATTTAAGAAGATGGGACCTCGATAAACTGAAAGAACCAGAGGTTGTACAGAGTTTCAGCGACAGCATAAGGGAACAATTGACAGGAATGGGGGAAAGAAATACAGTAGAAGAAGAATGGGTAGCTCTGAGGGATGAAGTAGTGAAGGCAGCAGAGGATCAAGTAGGTAAAAAGACGAGGGCTAGTAGAAATCCTTGGGTAACAGAAGAAATATTGAATTTAATTGATGAAAGGAGAAAATATAAAAATGCGGTAAATGAAGTAGGCAAAAAGGAATACTAACGTCTCAAAAATGAGATCGACAGGAAGTGCAAAATGGCTAAGCAGGCATGGCTAGAGGACAAATGTAAGGATGTAGAGGCTTATCTCACTAGGGGTAAGATAGATACAGCCTACAGGAAAATTAAAGAGACCTTTGGCGAAAAGAGAGCCACTTGTATGAATATCAAGAGCTCAGATGGAAATCCAGTTCTAAGCAAAGAGGGGAAAACAGAAACGTGGAAGGAGTATATAGAGGGTCTATACAAGGGCGATGTACTTGAGGACAATATTATGGAAATGGGAGAGGATGCAGATGAAGATTAAATGGGAGATACGGTACTGCGCGAAGAGTTTGACAGAGCACTGAAAGACCTGAGTCGAAACAAGGCCCCGGGAGTAGACAACATTCCATTAGAACTACTGACGGCCTTGGGAGAGCCAGTCCTGACAAAACTCTACCATCTGGTGAGCAAGATGTACGAGACAGACGAAATACCCTCAGACTTCAAGAAGAATATAATAATTTCAATCCAAAAGAAAGCAGGTGCTGACAGATGTGAAAATTACTGAACTATCAGTTTAATAAGTCACAGCTGCAAAATACTAACACGAATTATTTACAGACGAATGGAAAAACTGGTAGAAGCCGACCTCGGGGAAGATCAGTTTGGATTCCGTAGAAATGTTGGAACACGTGAGGCAATACTGACCCTACGACTTATCTTAGAAGAAAGATTTAGGAAAGGCAAACCTACGTTTTTAGCATTTGTAGACTTAGAGGAAGGTTTTGACAATGTTGACTGGAATACTCTCTTTCAAATTCTAGAGGTGGCAGGGGTAAAATACAGGGAGCGAAAGGCTATTTACAATTTGTACAGAAACCAGATGGCAGTTAGAAGAGTCGAGGGACATGAAAGGGAAGCAGAGGTTGGCAAGGGAGTGAGACAGGGTTGTAGGCTCTCCCCGATGTTATTCAATCTGTATATTGAGCAAGCAGTAAAGGAAACAAAAGAAAAATTAGGAGTAGGTATTCAAATCCAGGGAGAAGAAATAAAAACTTATTTTAGATTAGGTAATGAGACACTGAAAGTAGTAAAGGAGTTTTGCTATTTGGGGAGCAAAATAACTAATGATGGTAGAAGTAGAGAGGATATAAAATGTAGACTGGCAATGGCAAGGAAAGCGTTTCTGAAGAAGAGAAATTTGTTAACATCGGGTATAGATTTAAGTGTCAGAAAGTCGTATCTGAAAGTATTTGTATGGAGTGTAGCCATGTATGGAAGTGAAACATGGACAATAAGTAGTTTAGACAAGCTTTCGAAATGTGGTGCTACAGAAGAATGTTGAAGATTAGGTGGGTAGATCACGTAACTAATGAGGAGGTATTGAATAGGATTGGGGAGAAGAGAAGATTGTGGCACAACTTGACTAGAAGAAGGTGTCGGTTGGTAGGACATGTCCTGAGGCATCAAGGGATCACAAATTTAGCATCGGAGGGCAGCGTGGAGGGTAAAAATCGTAGAGGGAGACCAAGAGATGAATACACTAAGCAGATGGATGTAGGTTGCAGTAGGTACTTGGAGATAAACGAGCTTGCACAGGATAGATTAACATGGAGAGCTGCATCAAACCAGTCTCGGACTGAAGACCACAACAACAACAACATTGAGGAGCACGTTCTTATCCTCATAATTTACAAGAATTAACACGTGTCATACAAACTACACGTTGTATGAGAAAAAGTAACACCACAGCTGTATATTTAGAATGACTTTATTGGCTCTCACGACTAGTTTCGGCGACACATTACCGCCATCCTCAGGCCCCACCGCTGCCAAAAGAGTTATTATACACTCCTGGAAATGGAAAAAAGAACACATTGACACCGGTGTGTCAGACCCACCATACTTGCTCCGGACACTGCGAGAGGGCTGTACAAGCAATGATCACACGCACGGCACAGCGGACACACCAGGAACCGCGGTGTTGGCCGTCGAATGGCGCTAGCTGCGCAGCATTTGTGCACCGCCGCCGTCAGTGTCAGCTAGTTTGCCGTGGCATACGGAGCTCCATCGCAGTCTTTAACACTGGTAGCATGCCGCGACAGCGTGGACGTGAACCGTATGTGCAGTTGACGGACTTTGAGCGAGGGCGTATAGTGGGCATGCGGGAGGCCGGGTGGACGTACCGCCGAATTGCTCAACACGTGGGGCGTGAGGTCTCCACAGTACATCGATGTTGTCGCCAGTGGTCGGCGGAAGGTGCACGTGCCCGTCGACCTGGGACCGGACCGCAGCGACGCACGGATGCACGCCAAGACCGTAGGATCCTACGCAGTGCCGTAGGGGACCGCACCGCCACTTCCCAGCAAATTAGGGACACTGTTGCTCCTGGGGTATCGGCGAGGACCATTCGCAACCGTCTCCATGAAGCTGGGCTACGGTCCCGCACACCGTTAGGCCGTCTTCCGCTCACGCCCCAACATCGTGCAGCCCGCCTCCAGTGGTGTCGCGACAGGCGTGAATGGAGGGACGAATGGAGACGTGTCGTCTTCAGCGATGAGAGTCGCTTCTGCCTTGGTGCCAATGATGGTCGTATGCGTGTTTGGCGCCGTGCAGGTGAGCGCCACAATCAGGACTGCATACGACCGAGGCACACAGGGCCAACACCCGGCATCATGGTGTGGGGAGCGATCTCCTACACTGGCCGTACACCACTGGTGATCGTCGATGGGACACTGAATAGTGCACGGTACATCCAAACCGTCATCGAACCCATCGTTCTACCATTCCTAGACCGGCAAGGGAACTTGCTGTTCCAACAGGACAATGCACGTCTGCATGTATCCCGTGCCACCCAACGTGCTCTAGAAGGTGTAAGTCAACTACCCTGGCCAGCAAGATCTCCGGATCTGTCCCCCATTGAGCATGTTTGGGACTGGATGAAGCGTCGTCTCACGCGGTCTGCACGTCCAGCACGAACGCTGGTCCAACTGAGGCGCCAGGTGGAAATGGCATGGCAAGCCGTTCCACAGGACTACATCCAGCATCTCTACGATCGTCTCCATGGGAGAATAGCAGCCTGCATTGCTGCGAAAGGTGGATATACACTGTACTAGTGCCGACATTGTGCATGCTCTGTTGCCTGTGTCTATGTGCCTGTGGTTCTGTCATTGTGATCATGTGATGTATCTGACCCCAGGAATGTGTCAATAAAGTTTCCCCTTCCTGGGACAATGAATTCACGGTGTTCTTATTTCAATTTCCAGGAGTGTATTTCCTTGGCGCATTTGTTGTGGAGTCCTTGTTACTAGTACACGTGGGCTTTCGTCGGGAGTCTCTACTCGACCGTCGACGCCAAGTGTACTAGTAACAAGGACTCCACAACAAATCCCTTAAGGAAATATAATAACTCTTTTGGCAGCGGTGGGGCCTGAGGATGGCGGTAATGTGTCGCCGAAACTAGTCGTGTGAGCCAATAAAGTCATTCTCAAAATACAGTGTGCTGGTACTTTTTTCATATACAGGGTGATTACAAATGATTGAAGCGATTTCACAGCTCTACAATAACTTTATTATTTGAGATATTTTCACAATGCTTTGCACATACATACAAAAACTCAAAAAGTTTTTTAGGCATTCACAAATGTTCGATATGTGCCCCTTTAGTGATTCGGCAGACATCAAGCCGATAATCAAGTTCTTCCCACACTCGGCGCAGCATGTCCCCATCAATGAGTTCGAAAGCATCGTTGATGCGAGCTCGCAGTTCTGGCACGTTTCTTGGTAGAGGAGGTTTAAACACTGAATATTTCACATAATCCCACAGAAAGAAATCGCATCGGTTTAAGTCGGGAGAGCGTGGAGGCCATGACATGAATTGCTGATCATGATCTCCACCACGACCGATCCATCGGTTGTCCAATCTCCTGTTTAAGAAATGCCGAACATCATGATGGAAGTGCGGTGGAGCACCATCCTGTTGAAAGATGAAGTCGGCGCTGTCGGCCTCCAGTTGTGGCATGAGCCAATTTTCCAGCATGTCCAGATACACGTGTCCTGTAACGTTTTTTTCGCAGAAGAAAAAGGGGCCGTAAACTTTAAACCGTGAGATTGCACAAAACACGTTAACTTTTGGTGAATTGCGAATTTGCTGCACGAATGCGTGAGGATTCTCTACCGACCAGATTCGCGCATTGTGTCTGTTCACTTCACCATTAAGAAAAAATGTTGCTTCATGACTGAAAACAAGTTTCGCACTGAACGCATCCTCTTCCATGAGCTGTTGCAACCGCGCCGAAAATTCAAAGCGTTTGACTTTGTCATCGGGTGTCAGGGCTTGTAGCAATTGTAAACGGTAAGGCTTCTGCTTTAGCCTTTTCCGTAAGATTTTCCAAACCGTCGGCTGTGGTGCGTTTAGCTCCCTGCTTGCTTTATTCGTTGACTTCCGCGGGCTACGCGTGAAACTTGCCCGCACGCGTTCAACCGTTTCTTCGCTCACTGCAGGCCGACCCCTTGATTTCCCCTTACAGAGGCATCCAGAAGCTTTAAACTGCGCATACCATCGCCGAATGGAGTTAGCAGTTGGTGGATCTTTGTTCAACTTCGTCCTGAAGTGTCGTTGCACTGTTATGACTGACTGATGTGAGTGCATTTCAAGCACGACATACGCTTTCTCGGCTCCTGTCACCATTTTGTCTCACTGCGCTCTCGAGCGTTCTGGCGGAAGAAACCTGAAGTGCGGCTTCAGCCGAACAAAACTTTATGAGTTTTTCTACGTATCTGTAGTGTGTCGTGACCATATGTCAATGAATGGAGCTACGGTGAATTTATGAAATCGCTTCAATCATTTGTAATAGCCCTGTATATCATCAGCTGATGTCCTCGTCCATATAACAGGATGGACATCCATAAACTACGTATTATATTGAAGTTAGGAATCTTATAGTTCTGTACATTGCATAACATAATTTCCGAATTGTAGTCGAAGCAGAGACTGAAGCAATTATCATTAGACTGCATGATAAAAAAAATGTAGCACCAAGAAGACAAGGTCAAAAGTCGACGCAACTTTATACACGTGCACTGTTTTTTTTTTTTTTACTTTATTGAGTTTCGATTCCCGCCGAAGGGGACGGGCTGGCAGCAGCTTAGTATGCCGCTCTTCAGCCTACAGGATTTGTTTTAAAAAGATGAAGATAATAACTAATAAAACAGGCGATAAAATCAGAGACTTAAATGGTAACATGGAGGAAAATCGTGGAACTTAAAACATAGAACAAAGGGTCGATGATGTTAATAAAAAAATATGAAGCAGACAGGTCAAATAATTGGCAGACAATTAGAAAACACGGCGACAATCTGGTTTTGGTTCGCAAGAGATATAAAATTCACACCCAGCGACAGCATGATTTCTGTTCGCAATACTTTGAAAAGACAAACAACACTGAACATTCACTTGAACACTGCACCAAAAAATTGGCACAAATATGATACACCACAGCCGAGGGCAGATGGGGGACACATACACACTACCGGTGGGCATGTAAATGATTAAGAGTTACATCTATCTGTGAAAGTAGAACAGCGAGAATGCATTGGTGCTGTTCGTGTATGGTGTTGGGCCTGATAGGGTATACGATGGGCGTGAACAACGTCAGACTTTGTGTGATCACTGCGGAGTACCTGGAGATGCTGTGTAGTTGTGTAAAACAGCGTTATTAGTACCTGACAGAATTTGGGTGGGGCCTCATTGTGGGTCTCCGTTTGGCCGGCTGGTCGGCTTATGAAATAATCAGATTTATGGGGCATTCGGATGTGACAATGGCCGATGCTGTGAAAGTGGCCCGACGCTGGACGACCTGAGAACGTTAAGGCTGGCACACTTATTAATTCTAGTCGACCACGTCTGACCACCACGAGGGAGTCTCGCCGTATCGTGCACCAGGCACAGCGTAAACCCTTTACATCTATGCCTGCCGTCCGAGAAGAAGTCATATATACTCTGTGTCGTCTCGCAATATTGGTCAGAGTCTAGCAGCAACCGGACCAGGGAACTACCGTCCCATGCTTAGGCTGCCATTAACACCACAACCAAAACAGCTGCATTCAGAGTGCTGCCGTGACAGGGAGACATGGGCTGGATTGGATATTTTCTCCGCTCAGGGACTGGGTATCTGTGTCGTCTCCATCATTATCATTTCATATTCATCGACGCGCAAGTCGCCGAAGTGGCGTCACCTCGGAAGACTTGCACAGGCGATCAGGTTTACCCTCCGGGAGGCCATCACCACACGACATTTCATTTCATATCCGTCGTACAAATAAATATCGTTAAACTTCTGTGTTGATCCCTATGGCAGCTACCTTAAAAGAAAACCTACGAATGTGCACCACTTTTAAATTTGAAAAATTAAACATACGTTGCAAGCAGACTTTGCGTGAGAAACATCTGCGCTACGTTTATAGTCTCCTACATTTTTGCACACTTTTTTTTATATCATCTATCGAAAGTGTTAGCAAGAGGGCAAATCTGATGGTCCCTTCTAAACCATACATACTACTCCAAATCTGAACGTGAAAATATTGAACCATTACTGTAGTACGATTCGATCTGGAAGGAAAACTGTTCAATGTATGGCGAACAGTATTATTATCACTCTTTCTTGTAGCACTTTGAGATTCGTGTCCTCAAGAAAAAATCTGACAGTCTCCGACAGCCGGCCGCGGTGGTCTAGCGGTTCTAGGCGCGCAGTCCGGAACCGCGCGCCTGCTACGGTCGCAGGTTCGAATCCTGCCTCGGGCATGGATGTGTGTGATGTCCTTAGGTTAGTTAGGTTTAAGTAGTTCTAAGTTCTAGGGGGCTGATGACCACAGATGTTAAGTCCCATAGTGCTCAGAGCCATTTGAACCATTTGAAGTCTCCGACAACTACTTTCTTTAATCTAATGTAGACGGGTTTCATGAAGTTCGTTAAATTAGTTGGTTCCAAAACCTGAATGTTTCATTAGCACATGCACAAAAAATCTGTGACGAAAATTAAAAACTTGTGACAGGCCTGGATATCCTGCACCTCCGAAAAACTATCGTATCTGATCAGAAGTATCTAAACACCAATTAGTGCGGGGTTTGTCCACGCTTCGTCTCTATGACGACTTGATCTCCGTGTCTGTGAAGGAAAGGCGGCCCATACTTATTCAAGAACTGAGGCCAGAGAAGGTGGTGGTGTTGGACGCTGGGATCTGGAGCTGGGTCGACGTTTTAACTCTCTCGAAAAGTACTCCATTGGGTTCAGGTCATGACTGTAGGCAGGCTAGTTCATTTAAGAAATTTTATTGTCCACGAGCCATTGCCTTGAGATACTGCTATATGACATGGTGCATCGTCATGTTCACAAACAACCATGACTTCCTGATTTAACGTTTTACTAAGCGCAATAAGGGAATCACACCCTAACCGAAAAAAACACCTCAGTAGCACACCACCACCTCCTCCGTACTTCACTGTTGGTGTTATACATGTTAGCAAGTAATGTTCTCCGTGCATTCGCCAAACCCATCCAACGGATTGCCGCAAGGTATAGCGTGATTTATCATCAGAAATGACTCGTTCCCAGTCACTCACTGTCCAGTGGCGTTACTTAACACTGACTACAGAACTGTGTCGGTCACGATGAGCTGCTCGACCATTGTACCCTATATTCTTTGTAACTCCATGGCCCAGTCACTTGTGCTACCTGGACTGCTGGCACCACGGTGGAACTCAAGAGTGATTCCTTCGACTGATTTCATTTGATTGCGAGGGTTGTCCGTAAAATAAGATTCCCATGGCGCCACAGTCCTGTAAAGCGCTGTTACGGTGGATCTCCGATTCTGTAGTGTACCTTGGTTCCCCCATTCCAAATCCCCTCCCTAGCGAGCTGCCTGCGGAGCTCAGTCTTGGCTTGGCAGCCGTATGTGATACGTGATGGATCTCCCCCTCGCTTCGCCCGCTAGGTGTGAGCTGCGCTCGGTGATCCGTTTCCTGTCTGCGAAAACCATCGTGCCGGCAGAAATCAATTTCCACCTATGCGAAATCTATGGAAACAAGTGTATGAGCGAACAACACGCGAGCAAATGGTGCATAGAGTTCAAGAACGGGCGTACTGACGTCCATGATGCGGAGCGTTCCGGACGGCCATCTGTTCCTGACGAAACAATCGCAAAAGTGCAGGCAGCGGTGCTCTCAGATCGAAGAGTGACGGTTCGTGAGCTCTCCGAAATGATCCCTGATGTCAGCAAAACCTCTACTGACAAGATTTTGACGGAGCATCTTGGGTATGCTAAGGTTTGCACGAGGAGGGTGCCAAGAATGTTGACCGAAGACCACAAACGTCAACGCGTTGAAACGGCCCACGTAACTCATGGCGAGGAATATCTCGATTCCATCGTCACTGGAGGCGAGGCCTGGGTGCACTACCGCACACAGACAATGGAAGCACCCAGGTTCACCGAGAACGCGAAAATTCAAACAAACGCGAAGTGTCGGCAAGGTAATGGCAACAGTGTTTTGGGACAGGAAGGCGGTATTGTTGTGAGAGTTTTTGCCCACCGGTACAACAATCAACGCTGCCGGTTACTGCGAGATACTGCAAAAATTGCGCCGTGCAATTCAAAACAAGAGGAGGGTTATGCTGTCCAAGGGGGTGGTCACATCAGGATAATGCTCGACCGCACACTGCTAAAGCCACCAACGTGCTCATCGCAAAATTTGTATGGGGTATTGTCAAACACCCACCCTACAGCCCGGACTTAGCCCCAAGTGACTACCATCTCCTCCCTGACATGAAGAAACACCTGGGCGGAACGCATTTCGGCGACAGAGAAGAGCCGGAAGAAGCGGTTCTCAGGTATCTGCGCGGCTTGGCGGCAAATTTGTTTGACTCGGGCATTCAAATGCTCGCACACCGCATGCAAAAATGTATTGGATTCAGTGGCGATTATGTAGAAAAATAGGTTAAAGTCTCAACTTTCCAAAAATGTACGCATACTTGAAATAAACATGTTTTACATAGTGAAAAAAAATAGGAACCTTATTTTACGGACACCCCTCGTACTTACAAACACCCTCCACAATGCTCATCGGTACCTGTCTGTCAATACACGAGATCTTCATGGCCTTGATTTAGCTATAGTTGTTCACACGCATTTCCAGTTCACAATCACATCATCAACAGTCGACATGGACAGTTTTGGAAGGGCTGAAGTGCCCCTGATGCATTTGTTACCCAGGTGACATCCAGTGACGAATCCACGCACGAAGCCACTGAGCTCTCTTGACCGCCCCGTTCCGTTGTCACCGCTTCACTGCTGATAATGCAGTACTCCCCGCTCCTGGGATCTTGCACAGGGTGCCGGCAAGATGGACATTTAGCCGCTCTGCTGTCTTTCCAGTTTGGCACCATCTCGTCTTTTCGTGTTGTAAGTTACCCCAATGGCGTAAAAATGTTAACGCTAAAGTAACAGACCTCAGACACCAGGTCAAAAGAGTTGTTAACACACGGCGTGACACAATACAGATGCCCATGCGCATGTTGCAAACTTTCGGGAATGTACCGATGTACCAACCGTAAGTACAAAATGAAATAGGATATTATGGTACATGTGCAGGATGCAGTTACGATTCTGCGAGTATAGCACCGACGTTAGCAGCAGTGCTTTGGAAGAAAGCCTTCTTAGCACAGACAGTTTCAGGTGTTTATTCCAAAACAAGTTTCTACATCCAGCTATATTTATAAGTAGTTTTAAGGGCATATTGCCAAATACGTGGAACGAACGGCAGAAAATTCAGTTTGCCGCCTCGTACGTGCATCTATAAATCAGCGTAATGGGCCGCAGCAACGGCAGAACCCTGCTCGAGATATGAACACTTCGAACAGGCACTCTTAAACAAATATTGGTCACCACATATTCAAGCAAGTCCAAGAAGTGAAGTATTCAAGGCGGAGACTTACAATGCCAGGCAAGGAAGCCTTCGGAAATATTTTGAAAAGTACGTTGGAAAGACATGATAATGGAACAATCCCGTATCAGATAAATATGTGATAGGAATTTTAAAAAGCAAACTGCCAGTCAATACTCAGGAAAAGCAAATACACGTGCCCGAATACACTTTGTGAAACTTTCTATCTGTGGTGGATTCGCTTGATGTAATTCAAGCATACGTGAAAAGAATGAATGGCAACCGCAGTGACGCCCGGCAACATAACGCGAAACACAACCACAATGGTAGGAATCACCCTGGCAACTGTAACGTTGCCATGCCTACCGGCGAGAACAGAAATGACAGCGCGCAATCACAAAACCAGAACGGTTCCGGATTTGTACGTCGAAATAAAAATAATAACCACAGATATCACCCGGGGTATCAGAATAACAGGCTCAGGCAAAATCGGGGACTGGGGACAAAACCAAAACCAAAACGGGAGTCAGTGGCAGCGTAATTTTCGGGGCCATCGCCGGCATATTTTTCACAGCCGCCTCCCGGCTGACAAGACCAGAAGCATCAAGTCAGATATAGTAACAAACCAATACAGATAGTTAAGGCTACCGATCAGCAGCCTCAACAACAAAATCGAGCGTGAAACTATAAGTGGTCCTATCCTGCTCCTGGCTATTGGCCGCGGAATGAAATGGTTTCGAAATGAATAATGTTATGACGAACATGATTCGTTATAACGAAGGAACTAGCATAAGGGATGAATTTTATAACGATCCAATGTCGAGTACTGAATGTTAAGAATAGCTAGTTTATGCAGCAGTAAACGCTGTAGTAGGTGGAATACCAACTACCGCCATTATAGACACAGGGGCTAAATTAAATGTACTTGCTTTAAATTTCTCAAATAAGATATGTGAGACCAGAAAGGTTCCGACTTTGCCTGTGCAGAATTGTGTTGCCTCTCGAGCCGCTGGCGTGCGGACACGAAGGGTTGAAAAGCAGGCACAGAGTGGAGTATTATTTGAAAGCGTAGCTATAGAATGCACGTTTTTCATCGTTAATGGCATTCTGTGTCCCGACTGTTAGGTATGGAATTTCTACGAAGGGGGGATGCAAAGGTCGACCTCCGGAGTGGAACCTGCCAATAAATGTTGGAAGTAAAGAATTTATTCTGAATTTTTTGCGCACTAAGGCTCGTCAAGGCAAATTTTGCCAGAATCTTAAACTGAAATTATAGGCAGCAAGGTGTTGTGGGCAGACAATCACCTTGTTGACTAAGAACGTGGCAAGCCCGTATATAATTAACTAAATGATCATTTACCTGATCTTCACTATGGCACGGGAATTAGAATAGCTTAGTGAATAGCAGAATACTGAGCTGTATGATTTGTTATTACCTTTTGTAAATGTGTTTTCTTATAAACCTGTACTCATAAAAGGATACGTTTACAAGATAAATGTTGTTCCACAGAAAACACTTTCATGTTAAACTTATTCCATTCCGTGGAAGTATTTAAACCTGAAATAAAAAAAAGCTTGCCTGGAATAATATAGAAACATCTATACACTTTAAAGCAGTAAACGTTTTGCAGTAAATAAAGCAGGTAGAAGCATAAATCTTGCACTTGACGCTCGAAACATAAACAAAAGTATTGTATCCATGAGAACCTGTCCTGAAGTTTAGGAAGAACAGCCTGAGAAGTATCAGGGAGTAAAATACTTATACTGGGTCGATTTGAGATCATCGTTTTGGCAGGTATAATTGTCTGAGGAATCTCGAAAGTATGAGGTGTTCATTTCTTCCCGAAGCTCATAGCAATTTAAAGTATTGGCTTTCACGTGTTTTTATAGCAGCCCTTGACATTGTGCTAGGCCATGATTTATTAGATAACATGACTGTGTATGTAGACGATTTATTAGTTGCTACATCTACATGGGATGAATATGTTTGTTTATTAGAAAGGGCACTAGATAAGTTCTGAGAGTCAGGTGGTACTGTAAACCTTGACAAGTCCAAATTTGCCAAAGCTAAACTTAAGCTCTGGGCCACATCATATCTTCTTCTGGTATTGTCCCAGATCAAGACAAGATATCTACAATTGTGAATTTTGCATGTCCTACTACAAAAAGGCAACTAAAAAGTTTCTATGGTCTCACCTCATTCTTTAGAAAGTTCGTTCGAACCAGTTGCTCAACCCTTCAGGTCCTATTGAATGTGTGAAAGAAAAATGTTCCCTCAGTTTCGACAGTAAAGTGCTAGGAAGCTTTTGAAAATATTAAACCAGAGTTGGTGTCTGCCAACATTCTTCACAGCTGACGCAGCAGATTCAGCACTTGGCGCGTGTCTCTTTCAGATGACTGAAAATAAAGGGAAAACTGAGATTCATATTATTATTAATTTTGCAAGCAGCATATTGTCTGAGTGTGAAAGAGCTTATTCAACAACACAATTAGAAGCACTGAGCGTCGTGTGGCCATTTCGTGGATTCAGTTATTACACCCATGGTCATTTTGTGACCACACGACGTTGATTTTTCTCCCATCATGCGGTTGTACACCACATATTTAATGGAACGATTGCAAGATCTATTTAATGCCCGACGCAAGTACTATCTTGAGATGTGTAAAAACATGAGCACTTTGCAGACTGCTGATCCCGTATGGAATAAAATGAAGAAAATCATCCAAAATCAGCCTACACATAAGATTGCAAAATTTTACAAATTACGTGATGATGTTTTAGTCCGTAGACTTAGTCCTGAATGTTAAGTATGGCATGTTTGTATACCTCAGACGCATAAAGGAAACCTAATTTGGTACACGCACTTAGCATGGGGACATATGGGAGCAGAAAAGTGCAAACAGAAGATTGTAGTGTACTTCTACGTAACAGAGCTGCACATACGTGTGCATCAGTTATTAAGGACTCGGTACATCTGTCAGAGAGCACAGTCGAAAAACTCCTCCACAAAGACACCACTACACTCCATTCTAACATATGAGTGTGGGAGAATCACAGTAACTGACGTTGCAGGACCGTATCCTCAAAGTAGAGCTGGTATGAAAAATCTTGTTGCAGTACTTGATTTATTTACCAAATATGTAATGTTGTACACTGCTAAGTCAACAAAAGCAGCGTCGGTCGTGAAGAAAATGGTTCAAATGGCTCTGAGCACTATGGGACTCAACTGCTGTGGTCATAAGTCCCCTAGAACTTAGAACTACTTAAACCTAACTAACCTAAGGACATCACACACATCCATGCCCGAGGCAGGATTCGAACCTGCGACAGTAGAGGTCGTGCGGTTCCAGACTGTAGCGCCTTTAACCGCTCGGCCACTCCGGCCGGCCGGTCGTGAAGAGATTAAAGGAGGATTATTTCCCACGTTTCGGTAAACCAAAAGTCGCCGTATCTGATAGTGCTGCAAAATTCACAGGTAGTACTTGGCATTCTTTCTTGAAGGAAAATGGAATCAAACAAATTTTAATATACCGCTTCCACCTCGAAACAAATTGTACTGAAAGGATATTTAGAGAGTTTAACCGGATTTTACGCACTTATACATCAAGTAGACAGACCCGATGGGTAGAATTTGTAACACCTTTTGAATAGATTATGAATGGTTTCGCACACCTTTCTACAGGATTCACTCTAGACGATCTTATGTTAGACAAAGAACAATCAAATGAGTGAGGAATCTTCCTCTGATTCCGGACAATAGTGCTTCATTGCAAGAGAAAATGTCAAGCAATACTTTCCTTAAGTACATGTGCTCAGAATGAAATTTTCACTCTGCAGCGGAGTGTACGCTGGTTTTGAGACTTCCTCACAGATTAAAACTGTTTGCCGGGCCGAGATTCGAACTCGGGACCTTTGCCTATGGAGTGTAAATTTCATTCTGGAAATATCCCCCAGGCTGTGGCTACTGTCTACTAGGTGTATAAGTGCGTAAAATCCGGTCAAACTCTCTAAAACATCCTTTCAGTACAATTTGTTTCGGGGTGAAAGCTGTGTATTAAAATCTGTTTGATTCTATTTTCCTTCAAGAAAGAACACCAATCCCTACCTGTGAATTTTGCAGCATTATGTCTCCGCAATATCCTTTCTTCCAGTAGTGCTAGTCATGCTGGTTTAGCAGGAGAACTTCTGTGAAGTTTGGAAGGTACGAGACAAGGTGCTGGCGGCAGTACAATTGTGAGGACGGGTCGTGAGTTGTGCTTGGGTAACTCAGTTGGTAGAGCACTTGCCCGCGAAAGGCAAAGGTCCCGAGTTCGAGTCTCTGTCCGGCACACTGTTTTAATCTGCCAGGAAGTTTCAAAACCTGCGTACACTCCGCTGCATAGTGAAAATTTCATTCTGGAAACCCTGTAGAAGCAATCCAAAACAGTCCTTTTGTAAACTAATGCACGAGAAATGGCAGACACTGTGTAACGGTCGATTCAAAATTGTCAAAATACCTCACGAAAGATCATATTTGATGGAAAGTTGGAACAAAAACAAGATCAAAGGATTGTACCGGCCACGATTTGTGGCCGCGCGGTTTAGGGGCCATGTCATAGATTGCGCGGCCCCTCCCTCCGGATGTTCGAGTCCTACCTCGAGCATGGGTATGTGTGTTGTTCTTAGCATAATTTAGTTTAAGTAGTGTGTAAGTCTAGGGACCGATGACCTCAGCAGTTTGGTCCCTTAGGAATTCACACACATTTGAACATTTTGAAGGATTGTTCCAGCATCGCTATCTGAAAAGCTTTATCCAGTAAAAATACATGTTTACGGATTTTGAAAAACTTGTCAATAACCTGCCTTTGTATAATTATTTTGTCATATATGTGTATGTGTATTTTACTGTTTTTTATCTTATTTCTATTTCGTGTTGCCATAAATTGACAGGCTACTATTATCTGTATAGTGTAAAAGATCGCTTGGCTATGCCATGTTGACGAAGTGTGTCCCTTCAGCAGAAAGAGGACAGTATTTCACATGAAATGCTATAATGAAAGAATTTATTCATGTCAAGAACAAACCTAGACGTAAGGCTCTTACTGTTATCAGACGAAAGAATTTTAAACATACATGAAACTAACGAGAGAAATCCATTTCACGTTAAACCATGACCATTCCTTTAATGTACAAAAGCGAGGTGCTATACACGCAACAAAACCAAGGACTTTCGTAAAATGCAGATCCCAAATACGAGTATGTTTACAAGACAGAGCACAGAATTTCGTGGTTAACTTTAGAAGCCAGCAAGCAAATATTATGGTTAGGACAGAAAATGTATTACTTGTTTCTCATTGTGATGAACTGTCTTAGAAAGAAGGTGTCATTGTATTTTTCGTTGTATATTTATTGCATTTCTCATATGTCTATGTATTTCATGGTATCTAAGTAGGTATGAGCCGTATACCAAAGGTTCATGATGCCAAGTAATATAAGTACGAAAACAAATTCTGCGCGAACAATTGTGTAAACAGCCAAATAAAACGCTCCTTTGGAAAGCGGAACAGACTTAAATGTGACGATTTGCTACCGAAGTGAGACAAGTGAGGCTAGTGTAAACAGAACGGTACTCACCTTAGGCAAGGTGTGCCGTGAAAAGAGAAATGATGAAAGAGTAAACACAGTATCATGGTATCAACGGGACGCTAGAAATCACAGTCAAAATTCATAAGACATTCGTACTAGTGCAAACCAGTGCTTCCATAAACGCTCGCCAGTCATTTCTGCCGCCAACAGTGTGGAGTGCTACAGAACCTAATTGTCAGCGTGCGACATCGAGTGTGTGTTTTAAATTTAAAATTGTTTCTGTGTGCGAGTAACTAAATGGACAGGTAACAAGACACTCGTGTGTGCAATGTAAAAATTAGGTTAGTGCAATGTATGAACTGTGAAAAACGAACTCCTATGGGAGTGAACAAACAAACTTCGGTTCGTATTGTGTCGTCTAACGAGCCACGGACACGCACCTTGCCAGCTTTAGAAAAATGAACAACACCAGCTTACACAAACCTCTAAATGGTGATCCAGAAACTAACTTCGAGTGCGCTTTACGCAGATAAACAGCCAGTCAGCAATTACAGTTTATGCAGCTTAGCGTTTTGCAGCAACTATCAAACAACTGACACTGCTATTTTATCTTTACCGTAAACAATCTCTGACGCTGGTGAACTAGTTGGCGGCACGAGCAGCTGCTCATTTCTCGCCGAGGCCGTCCCGAGAGTCAGATGTCATAGCAAGCTGACAGCTGAGCCAGTCACATGCTGGCCAGATGGACATGGGAACATTCCATCACAAGGGGGCGGGGAGCCTCCTGCGTATTAACGTCACATCCACGTCTGGGGTCACGTAGCCACAAAACACAAAGCAAACCTTTGTAATTCCGTCTACCAGCAGAACGACGAGTCTACGTAACATTATATAAATTCATACACCCGAAATTCTACGGCTCCACACCTACAACCATCGATCTTCAAGACATCACCAAAACTTTCAAAACTTTGTAATCCCATCCGAAGAGGACGACGCGTCTGCATAACATTGTATAAAATCAAAACCGTTCAAATCTACAGAAATCAACAAAAAAAGAGACTATAACCAAACAACATAGTTCTATAAAACATATCAGTTTGTATACAATCTTTATCCTTCTACCATGTATCCTATGTGCTCTGATTTACTGCATTCCGGTTTGTACTACTAATGTAATGTTTTATTTTCTATATACGTGCATGTTTAAGTCCTTTTTTAATTGGCATTTATGTGAACCTATTGAAACAACAGTTTAAATGTACAAACAATTTTAAATGTTCAAATATGTACAGCCAAAAGTACGTCATTTTAACCTTATTAAGAGAAATATTTATCAATTTATGTGCCGAAACCTCGAAAGTAATTTATACGTGAAATAGCTTAAAGCCTTCATTGGGGGTGAATGAAGCATTTCATGCACCGACCCACGTAATTTCATGTAAGTTTAACGTTGCAAAAACGATGGAAAGCACAAAAATGAGCACTTATTTATCTATTTACCGTAAATAACTTGAAATCTAAATAACTTAGGTAAATTAATTTTGTGAAATGTAATTATTATTATTTCACGTACAATATTTCAAAGACATAGCAGCAGTCAGCCTGAGGCTAATTGCGGTCGGTTGTAATACGTTTTTTCCTTTTGTTTTAGAAAGTAAGTGAAGAGCGTTCCTGCTCAGATCTTTCTCTCTTGTCTGTATGCCGTTAAACTGCTGCGTCACGAATATGTACAGGCGTGGATTAAAGTTATTTACAGTACATAAATAGATACGTGCACAATTTTGTTCTTTCCGTCATTTTTGCGACTTTAAATTTTCATGAAGTTGCGTGGGTCTGTTCAGGTAATTCTTCACATCCCATATATTATTAATTCTTGTTCCGACATACCAGTTGAAAAACTTAAAAACATTATCAAGGTGAATCACTTACAAAATTTTAATTCACTTCAGACAGTGTTGCAGAGTAACCGCACTTGTGTCAGAGCTAACATGCTATATCTGTGTTAAGTTATTTTAAAATCTTGCAAGTGACTCACTTTGACAATAGCTGTAAGATTGTCAGTCAAAATATCGGAATAAAAATTAATAATATCCCTGATGCACGCCAGAAAGGTAACGGTCTGAAATTGTTTGTACTGTGTATAATAAACTACTTGAGGACAAATTACGTTTAGGCTGGATGGTGGGAAATGCGCTAAGTGAAGTAACGTTTCGTATGAGTCTGTTTTTGTACATATAATGAACCAAGCGTCCATCCAAATCACAACCAGCCAGAATTATTTTATGAAATAATTTCTGTATAGTGAGTGTAGTGCAGCAGTTGGTAGTGAGAAATGAGTGAAAATTCTGGCACTGGCGTTTAAATAATTTTTTGGTGAACAGTACACTAGGGGTAAACAAAATGAGATATGCCTTGTATTCTGAAGAATGAATGCTCCAGTCCTCACCCGGTTATCGTGAGTTAGGTTTGCCGCGGTTTCCCTATATTACTTCTGCTTCCACATATATACTCTGGAAATCACTTTGAAGGGTAAGGCAGAGGCAACTGCCGGAATAGTTCCTCTTATAGGCCTACGACCATCTACCTGTTCCATCTTCGTCGAATTAGGCCTGAACATATGAACTGCGTTGCTTTATTGTTTTGAATCTTAATAGCATAAAATGTACAATATTCTTGTAAAGTTGATCCTCGGACAAATAAAGCTACTATTACATGTTTATGGGGGAACTTCCAGTTTCGGCGTTCGCCTGATAACGAAGAAAACCTCCGGAAAATCTTGGGCGATACCGTTGAATTGGGACTACTTTAATTCTTGGACAATATTATCCATTAATTAAAACTGAAATTCAGCACTTGTGTTTATAACGCGTGTGTTTAGCGTCTTTGTGCATGTGTTGTTACAAAGTAAGTAGAAGATAAGAATTCCACCTATAACTTTGTCAAATATGGAATATGAGGTGACACATGTTCGCAAACTCGCTACGTCTCTGAATGAGTATCACTTACCGTGTAACAAACAAAAGTAATTACTTTTATTGAACAATCGATAGCTGTTAACAATTGACACATCTTTTAGCTACAGCATCAGGGGCATTATCATTATTCATACGTCAGTATCTCGCTTCGTGTGACAAATTTTAAACAATAGACAGTTGGATAAACCGATATAAACTCATTAATAAAATCTCTGATGTCACTGATTGCACAGTATAGGACAAAAGCATTACCAAAAATAAATGTATTTACTGTTAAAATCTGTATATCACAGTCCTGAACATTATAACACAGTTGATTAAACGTTTCCTGGAAATTGTTCTGATTTAGTGGTATGCCACAGCAAAACTCCACATAAAAGGGAAACTCACAAAGAAATAAACATTTTACCATAAGCTAAGTAAAAAGCTGAAATCTAGGCAGCAGTTATTCCAGGGAATCTTACGGTCGCCATATTATTAACGTAAACGGTAGCTATAAACTTGGTTTCACCCTAGAGCAATTTCAATTAAGAAACATATATTGTGACCTTACATGATAATTCGGTCAAACAATTTTCTCAATAACTAAATTGCAAAGAAGAAATACTTTGCGGTAAGTCTTTCCCAATGACTCATTTAAAATTCGGGTTTGCAACATTTTGCAGCGTTTTATCGGCTGGTGAAGTTTCTGTGAGTCACAGGACGAAAAGGTGATCCGGACGCTATAGTTTCAAGTAATTCAGGTACTTGTACAAGTAATTCAGGTACTTTATAAAAGTATAAAACTGCTATGCGGATTATTGCGTTACTATTACTTCTAGGGTGGACCAGTTTTAAATGATGTAAGGATATGAAAACTCATAATACTCATTTTGGCAGTGTAGACAGAGTTCCTGGAAGAAGGTAACTGACATCGCTGTTTCCTATTACTGACGTTTCTCTTCAAATAATCCATTCCAGAGAGTAAGCCCACTGTGGACATAGGATCTCAAATAACACTGTCAGTAATTTCCGGTACTTGCATCCGTATCTCAAGAAAGCCCGCGCTCCATTACCAGTACTATCTACATTTAACAATCGGCGATGGATCTGCATATAACTACGTAAGAAATTGCTCAACACTAAGTCACTCTCTTTGCAATCAAGTTACAAAGATTTTTATAATGGTTTTTGGCAGCTATAGAACTTATAACATAGCATTTGTGTTACGATGTGTTAAGTTATTACCGCATAATAACATTAAATTTCATTAAATAATTTCATTAAATAATTAAAAAACATTAAATTCTAAAACAAAAAAAATGTTCTGAGTTGTTATAATGAAAGAAAAAAATGAGCATCAAAAACTGATATAATGCAACAAGGAAAAAAGATGTTTGGCATACATATGATTTTCTGATAGAATCTGATGAGACTATAAACTCTAACTACATTTGCCCCCAACAACGGGTATAGCCCTTTTATGATAGGTAAAGTATCACAAAAGTTCCAAAACTCATCACACAATAAAGCTACAGACCAAACAACCATGCAGTTACCACAAGATACAGTAGAAAGAGCAGAAAATATGTTGTACTTACTTTCTCATAGGGTAGACCTCAGTTTAAAAGCTGATACATTAAGATAACATTCCTCACGAACAACAAACTTCAACATATAGCAATTCACTACATAAAGAATAATAACTCCCCGTTCAAAAGATCAGGCACACACAAACTCAGTAGCCAAAGTTGCACCTCCTAGTAAATAGGAGACTATGGGAGAAGCTTTGACACTCGGTTCAGAGATTGTACAGATGCTATAAATTTGAACAACATATCGAAATCCATATTTGCATGGACACAGCTCTCAACAATCGTGGAGTTAAAGTCATTGAAAACCACATCCAGATATTGCGTCATGATGAGAAAGGTAGCTTCATGAATCTAGTTAAAGAAATTGAAACATATGTACATAAATCAAATTGTCACATAATGTCGTCAATGAACAGACTGAGTTAACCAATGAAGCTTTTATTCAAAATTTCGTTCCGTTGAATCTCAGTTTGAAACATAAATACTCTCTTTCGTGACAACAATAAGCAGACAACAAGAAACAGTACGTAAAAGATAACAGCCTGCTTAGTCATGCATTGTTTTAATAGTCTAATTAATTTTAATCTTCAACTAGTTACCACATTTTAGTATAACGTCCACTGACGTAATATTTATTTACGTACAACTGTCTCTTATCATTTACTTTGTTTCAAACGCCTATTGTAATATTTACGTAACGACATTTCAGTAACTTTTTCTAATAAATTGGATTCTTTATTTGTTTATCTTAATTGTAATCAGTTCTTACTGTGTATAAATTACATGTAATGAAACGTTTGTACTTCGTGAATTTTCTAGTATCACATAACTGTACTTACTGGAACATCTCTGAGAGAGAAATTCTTTGGGATCGTTGTAGTTGTGATATTGCAATCTTTGCACACATCCTTCGATGTGGCAAAACTTTATGGTCTGTGTATGGTGCTTTACACTATGTGCGTACATATATATCAACAAAGTGCTTCATATAGCCTTCACTACTGCGTGAACGCAAGCAGTCAGTGCTGCAACGTAATGACGCAGGATTTGTTACCAGTTGGTTGATTTAACATGTGAGTATTACAGAGATGCTTCGTGAACTCAAACTGGGATCCCTGGAGGGAAGAAATGTTCTTTTCATGAAACTCCATTGACAAAATTTATAAAACCGGCCTTCTACTACCGCCAACGTACATTTAGAGTACGACTCATGAAGATTACACAAGAGACTGTGGTGTCACCGCCAGACACCATACTTGCAAGGTGGTAGCCTTTAAATCGGCCGCGGTCCGTTAGTATACGTCGAACCCGCGTGTCGCCACTATCAGTGATTGCAGACCGAGCGCCGCCACACGGCAGGTCTAGTCTAGAGAGACTCCTTAGCACTCGCCCCAGTTGTACAGCCGACTTTGCTAGCGATGGTTCACTGTCTACATACGCTCTCATTTGCAGAGACGACAGTTTAGCACAGCTACGTAATTTGCTACGACCTATCAAGGCGTCATACTCAGTTACTATAATTACTACCTTCAAGAATGTATTCTGAACAGATAATATTGTGAATCACGTACCGTCAAGAGCGACGTTCATCATTAATGGATTAAAGTTAAGTATCAAACTAATTACGTCCGCTTTCTGAATTCTCATTCCTTGTCATGTTCCAGACCTCACGTCAATATAGTTCTTCCCTCCTCACGCCAGCCTGCGTGAGCTAAAACGCGTGCATTTCAGCATCCACTCGTAACACGGTGTTGGCTCTTCTGCTAAAACAAAAGAGACAATTACATGAGATAATAGAGCTCGTAAGTAGGCATATAAACAGTCATTTTTCCAACCACACCAGTGATATATGGTAGCAAATCATATTTTTGGTTTAATCAACACATACACTGTGCAAGAAAAAGTATCACCTTTTCGAAACCCCGTAACTGCCCCCCGTTGCGGCAGGCAGTTTGAAATTTGTCCCAAGCGTGTCTATAACCTTCCTCTGTAACTCCGTAATGGTAAACAAGCGTTGCCTCCTGCGACGTCATCCTCGGGCTCAGCGACGCTTCGAACGGCAATGTGTCGAACATGCGATAAAAATGTTACAGCTCAAAAGTTCATGTGAGGTGTAAGGTGGATAAATGTTGTCACATTGGAACCAAATTTCACCACAAATCTGCCCAGTGCCACCGTGGACGTGACACACGATGGGAAGATCGTCACACCCTCTCTTACCCACATTTTAACCCTTCTTTATCCGCCTCTGCGATGGAGGTCAGAACCGTGATGTTCAGCGTTGAAATCACGCAGTTGTCCTTGCGGTGGCTGAGGAAAACATTTCACACACACCCGCTCCGAATCGACAAGAAAAACCCGCAGAAGGTGCAGTAAAAGGAGGCAATGAAACCAATTCTTACCTCAGTGCGTTGATTCCGCCCTTTCGACATCTCTTTTGTGTGGTTGCCTGCGCTAGAATAGGCAGCTGCGAGACATCATTCAGTTGAATGGGTATTAAATCGCTGTCAGGTATATTATTTATATATTTTTTGTGAATGCCAAGATCGCTTGATTTTAAGACCTTTAATCCATTCTGCTTAAAATCAAGCGCTCTTGGCTTTTACAAAATAAATGTTGTTATTGTAGTGGTCTTCAGTCCAGAGACTGGTTTGATGCAGCTTTCCATTCTACTCTATCCTGTGCAAGCTTCTTCATTACCCAGTACCCACTGCAACCTCCATCCTTCTGAATATGCTTAGTGTATTCATCTCTTGGTCTCCCTCTACGATTTTTACCCTCCACGCTGCCCTCCAATGGTAAATTTGTGATCCCTTGATGTCTCAGGACATGTCCCTTCTTCTAGTCAAGTTGTGCCACAAATTCCTCTTCTCCCCAATACTATTCAGTACCTCCTCATTACTTACTTAATATACTCATCTAATCTTCAGCATTCTAGTGTAGCACCACATTTCAAAAGCTTCTATTCTCTTCGTGTCCAAAATATTTATCGTCCATGTTTCACTTCCATACATGGCTACACTCCATACAAATACTTCTAGAAAAGATTTCCTGACAATTAAATCTATACCCGATGTCACCAACGTCCTCTTCTTCAGAAACACTTTCCTTGCCATTGCCAGTCTACATTTTATATCCTCTCTACTTCAACCATCACCAGTTATATTGCTCCCCAAATAGCAAAACTTATCTACTGCTTTAAGTGTCTCATTTCCTAATCTAGTTCCCTCAGCATCACCTCATTTAATTCGACTACATTCCGTTACCCTCGTTTTGCTTTTGTTGATGTTCATCTTATGTCCTCCTTTCAAGACACTGTCCATTCAGTTCAGCTACTCTTCCTGGTCCTTTGCCGTGTCTGACAGAATTACAATGTCATCGGCAAACCACAAAGTTTTTATTTCTTCTCCACGGATTTTAATTCCTACTCCAGATTTTTCTTTTGCTTCCTTTACTTCTTGCTCAATACACAGATTAAATAACATCGGGGATAGGCTAAAACCCTGTCTCATTCCGTTCCGAACCACTGCTTCCCTTTCATGCCCCTCGACAATTGTAACTGCCATCTGGTTTCTGTACAAATTGTAGATAGCTTTTCTCTCCCTGTATTTGGCCCCTGCCACCTTCCGAATTTGGAAGAGAGTATTCCAGTCAACATTGTCAATAGCTTCCTCTAAGTCTACAAATGCTAGAAATGTAGGTTTGCCTTTCCTCAATCTAGCTTCTAAGATAAGTCGTGTTCCAACATTTCTACGGAATCCAAACTGATCTTCCCCAAGGGCGGCTTCTACCAGTTTTTCCATTCGCCTGTAAGGAATTCGTGTCAATATTTTGCAGCCGTCACTTATTAAACTGATAGATCGGTAATTTTCACACATGCCAACACCTGCTTTCTTTGAGATTGGAATTATTACATTCTTCTTGAAGTCTAAGGGTAGTTCGCCTGTCTCATACATCTTGCTCACCAGATGATAGAATTTTGTCGGGGTTGGCTCTCCCAAGGCTATCAGAAGTCCTAATGGAATGTTATATAGTCCATGCGCCTTGTTTCGACTTAAGATCTTTCAGTGCTCTGTCAAATTCTTCATGCAGTATCGTATCTCCCATTTCATCTTCGCTTACGTCCTCTTCCGCTTCCATAATATTGCCTTTAACTACATCGTCCTTGTACACACTATCCAAATACTCCTTCCACCTTTCTGCTTTCCCTTCTTTGCTTAGAACAGGGTTTCCATCTGAGATCTTGATATTCATACAAGTGATTTTCTTTTCTCCAAAGGTCTCTTTAATTTTCCTGTAGGCAGAATCTACCTTGCCCCTAGTGATATATGCATCTACATTTGACCTCTAACCACACCTGCTTAGCCATTTTGCACTTCCTGTCTATCTAATTTTTGAGACATTTGTATTCCTTCTTGCCTGGTCCATTTACTGCATTTTTGTATTTTCTCCTTTCATCAATTAAATTAATATCTTTCTAAGATTTCTACTATCCCTCGTCTTTTTACCTACTTGATCCTCTGCTGCCTTCACTATGCGTACTCAAGTACAGAGATATGTAAACAAGCAGAAGACGGCGCTGCGGTCGGCAACATTTTCCAAGATGCAGCTCCAGGCGGGTGTAAACTGAATGCGCGCAACGGAAAATAATAAAACGCTAAAATGAAGATTTGGCACTGTCTGACTACCCCATGAAGCAGATCTTAGGATCTCTTAATGGACATTAACATATAAAATACAACCTAAACGTAAATGAATGATTTAGGCAACTAATACTACTAAATGATAAACGGTGTTCTTGCTTATATATTTATTGTAGGTTTATAATTTATATAAAAAACAGCTACCAGCCACATGTATGGTTTAGAAAGGTTTATTATCTTCAGACCATGACCGGTTTCGGATTTATCTTTACAAATCCATCTTCAGATGGCAGATTACAAGCGTTCTTAGTTGGACCCAGTTTTGTTTATGTTATTCATTTTGCTGCACTGGGAAAGAAAAGAAATATTTTTGTTGTCATATCGGTAATGGTATTTTTACGAAAGATTTACTTCTTTTACAAGATCTAATTGCTCAGAGATGGTTTTTATAAACATTAGTAAACTTGCAGGTTAGTGTACTTACGAGCTGTGTAGTTCTGCCTGACGAAATATTCGTGCGTTTATGTTTTCGAACGCAAGCTTGATAAACTTTTCAATATGCACTATGTGAGTGCTATTCCAGTCTATGGATGTCACTTTTAACGTCATCATATTAATTGACACGCAGCACACACGAATAACGTTTACAAAACGTGGCCCAGCTTCACATTACAAATGAGAACAATATTTGCAAAGAGCTTACAGTCATAACAATGTTAACTTACAGATGCTGTATAGTCGATATGGGTACAGTAAAATATCTCTTTGCTATTGTATGAAATTAATCTAAAACGGAATAAATAAAATTACATCCAAATAAGATTACAAACGTTATATGTAGTACAGAGTTACTGTGTGTTACTAATTAGTTGTTACAATAGTAGGGGATAAATTCTAATATATGACATAATATACAATGCACATGTTTTCATTATGCAATTTTTCAATGACATAAAACAGTTTTTGGGGCCTGTGCTGAACGTGTTTGATGGGATATTGGGCTTAAGTTATTTTAAAAAAAGTAAAAGTTTCTTCAAAGTTATTTAAGAAGGGGGTGTTAACTGACTCTGTCTGTTCATTCAAAATGAGATCAGGGTACCTGTTTTTATGTGTATGAATCTCAATCTCCTCTAGGAGATTCAATGTGAAACCTTTGTCTTTGAGGTGTAATATCTGCAGGTTGTTTTCTATATTCTCAACTGTATGATTGTTTTCTGCAAGATGGGTGGCAAAAGCAGATTTGCTTAGGTTTTTCAGACGTAGGGCATCAAGGTGTTCCTTGAATCTTGTTTCAAAAGCTCTACCTGTTTGGCCTATGTAGAATTTAGGACAGTTGTTACACTTTAGTTTATAAATTCCAGATCTTTTATGGGGTATGCTATTGTGTGGGAGTGAGTGTATGACTCTTTGTTGGAGTTTGTTATTGGTAGAGAAACTAATTTTGACATTCTTCTTCTTGAATAAGTTGGAAATTTTATATGAAAGTGGGCCTATATATGGTAGGGCTACATACTTTACTGATTTTTTGTCTTTCATAGTTATTGTGGCTGTTGTTTGTTGCAAGGACTTATTGCTAGCAATTTTTACTTTAGTTTTTTGAGATAGTGTGTCTATTATTGAAGCATCATAGCCATTATTTTGGGCAATTGATTTGATTATGCTGATTTCTTTGTGCTGTTCAGTGGGGGTGAGGGGGACTATTGTAACAACTAATTAGTAACACACAGTAACTCTGTACTACATATAATGTTTGTAATCTTATTTGGATGTAATTTTATTTATTCCGTTTTAGATTAATTTCATACAATAGCAAAGAGATATTTTACTGTACCCATATCGACTATACAGCATCTGTAAGTTAACATTGTTATGACTGTAAGCTCTTTGCAAATATTGTTCTCATTTGTAATGTGAAGCTGGGCCACGTTTTGTAAACGTTATTCGTGTGTGCTGCGTGTCAATTAATATGATGACGTTAAAAGTGACATCCATAGACTGGAATAGCACTCACATAGTGCATATTGAAAAGTTTATCAAGCTTGCGTTCGAAAACATAAACGCACGAATATTTCGTCAGGCAGAACTACACAGCTCGTAAGTACACTAACCTGCAAGTTTACTAATGTTTATAAAAACCATCTCTGAGCAATTAGATCTTGTAAAAGAAGTAAATCTTTCGTAAAAATACCATTACCGATATGACAACAAAAATATTTCTTTTCTTTCCCAGTGCAGCAAAATGAATAACATAAACAAAACTGGGTCCAACTAAGAACGCTTGTAATCTGCCATCTGAAGATGGATTTGTAAAGATAAATCCGAAACCGGTCATGGTCTGAAGATAATAAACCTTTCTAAACCATACATGTGGCTGGTAGCTGTTTTTTATATAAATTATAAACCTTAAGTACAACAGCCACGTTTCTCAACATGTCGACTTTCGACAAAATAGCGTATTTATTGTAGATTTAAAAAAACCTTTATGTTACTAAGTTTACATTTCCTAAGTAAAATTACTAATCAGTTGCCCAACTCTGCCCCTTTTTATGACTGCGCAATCTAATATCAATAATGCGGAATGACTGACATCATCTACGTACCAAACACTAGAAGACACTACTTTCAAAGATGATCTACGGTGATGTGGAACCTCAATGGAAGTAAACTAACGTGATCACAGCTGTTTGGCTTATATAGCCCTAATACGCCGAAGCAGTTTGCGATGTCACCGTATTTACTGCGTCCAGAGCGTCGAAATGGTGGTTCTCGTACTCGTCTGCGACGATAGAAGAACTCCAGCCACAAATAAACTCTTTCAAACACTAGGACGACGGAAGGTGGTCCTCTGACTAATATACTCTAATACTTCCTTCTCCTCTCTGTGTTCTATAGACGAGAAACGCGAACTCCCAGCCACAAGGACAGAGTTCAGATAACGTCTCAACCTAAGTATAGGCAGAAGAGGTGCTCTCAATTACTGAACGCTGCGTACTCAACGATGACTTCCAACCTGGAGGTGAAGTCCAGAATAGTACATGTTCGCAACAGTACAGCGCCTAACTGTTCTAACTATAAAATCTCCTGAGATCAAAGACAGCAAGTCCGCCTGTACCAACAAAGCTGAAACTGTGCGACTGTCCCAGACGGGCGCTCACAACAGAAGACATCGTCTCTCCAGCGCTGGCTTCCCAGGAAGGCTTGGCTCCCCACCATCGTAATTCCGAAAACGGATCATATTCTCGAAACCACTGAATATTCTCCCTTTCTATAGATTCTTACGAACACTGACCAACCATATTTTAGTCTTTTGTCGTCCAGCGCGGAAAGTTTGCGAGGAAAAACCTATACTCGTACAATGGTACGCTTCTGAGTAAAAATCCTTGGAAATAACCCAGCCTGCGTGTTTTCCGAGGTGCCGCTTCTTCGTTACTCTTACCTGAGTCTAAGATTTTCGTAGTTTCCGAAGTATAATCCTTCCAGTTCGTCTACAACACAGACCGGTAGCGACTATATTCTGCCCCAGCGCTTAGGTGCTACGACGTCCGTCTTTCTATTTCCTTTGTTTAAGCAAGACCAACACATCTGTGTGGACCTTCCACCCAGGGCTTGAGTTCCGTCTGTCGTTTAATTTTCACTGTCGTTCCAACCTTTACTAATGTAGTCTATCATTCATTACGCCGTTTTTATAATAAAGACACTCCGTCACCTTTCATGCAATAAGCGTTAGCAATTATTTACAAGGTGTATGTGACAATGTCTGTCTCCTTTATATATTCATATATACGATGGACAACCTATCACATGATACCTAATTGTGTTTGTAGATCATGGCAAAATATGTGGATGAGTTTTTGTAAGGTGCGAAATTATAGCCACCTTACAACCTATACAAGACGACCAGTGTCTGGCGCAGTGGTTAGATCGGTTACTGCTGCTACAATGGCAGGTTATCCAGATTTAAGTGAGTTTGAACGTGGTGTTATAGTTGGCGCACGAGCGAGGTAGCGATGAAGTGGGAATTTTCCCGTACGACCATATCAGGAATCTACCGAGAATATAAGGAATCCGGTAAAACATGAAGTCTCCGACGTTACTGCGACCAGGAAAAGATCCTGCAAGAACGAGACCAACGAATACTGAAGAGAATCTTTCAACGTACCAGAAGTTCAAACCTTCCTCAAATTGCTACAGATATCAGTGCTGGGCTATCAGCAAGTGTCAGTGAGCGAACCATTGAACGAAACGTCATCGATTTGGGCTTTCGGAGCCGATGGCCCACTCATGTACCCTTGATGACGACACGACACAAAGCTTTACGCCTCGACCGGGCCCGTCAGCACCGACATTGGACTGTCGGCGACTGGAAACATGTATCGAGCGGATGGACGTGTACGGGAATGGAGACAACCTTATGAATCCATGGACTCTACATGTCAGCAGGGGACTGTTCAAGCCGGTGGAGGCTCTAATGGTGTGAGGCGTGTGCAGTTGAAGCGATATGTGATTTCTGATACATGTAGATACGATTCTGACAGGTGACACGTATGTAAGCATCCTATCTGATGACCTGCATACATTCATGTCCATTGTGGATTCCGACGGACTTGGGCGACTCCAACAGGACAACTCGACACTCCACATGTCCAGAATTGCAACAGAGTGTCTCCAGGAACACTCTTCTGAGTTTAGACACTTCCGCTGGCCATCAAACTCCACAGACATGAATATTATTGAGCATATCTGAGACGCCTTGGAACGTGCTGTTCAGAAGAGATCTCTTACGGATTTATGGATAGCCCTATAGGATTAATTGTGTCAGTTCCCTCCAGCACTACTCCAGACATTAGTTGAGCCCATGCTACGTTGTGTAGCGGTACTTCTGCGCGCTGGCGGGGACCCTACACGATATTAGGCAGTTGTACCAGTTTCTTAGGCTCTTCAGTATTGCACTATGATAAACGAGTCATACCATTCTGCATATACTTACATATTTATTTACAAATAATTACATCAACCCTCTCTATGTCCCAAGTGGATAGTACAAACACAGCAGGGTACCAATTCCGTCTTCGCAATTGACCCACTTATCGTCATGATGTGACAGCACAATTTCAGACGCAATACATTGTGTACAGACGGTCATGAGAATGAATATTAATTTGGCGCACCAAATGCGGAGGAGGAGTTGGAACACCACCAACATTACTGTGCAGGCATTCCTAGTGATCGTCAGTATTGAGAGCCATTGAGGCTGCGCACTGCACATTAGAGTGGTGTCACTGTATGGTATGCGTACGTTTTCGATTTAAGAAATAAAAACTCCTCAACCCGCCATCCTTTTGTCACTTCTGTCATTAAACCGATAACGTTGCTGTGTGCTGGCGTTACACCATTAGTATTTTCGGCCACATATCCAGACATGTCGAATTAATTGGAATGCCGCCTTGTTACTTTGTACGAATTGCAACCCTTCACCCAATAGATGAAGCTGTCGGTATACATTTATAGTAACTTACAGGGCCTACAAAATGAGCTTTTGCACGCTCGTAATTACACTTATAGATGTGGACTTTGGATAAGTTCATTCATTATGCACATATTGATACAGACAGGTTTCGTGAACCCTACTTCGTGAACTCTACTGCAACCTTAGCCATCTGCAGAGAGAGAGAAATTCTTTGTTGAAGATAGTGGTCCACTTGCAATTTGGTCTGTGAAATAAATGTTTTTCGCCCTTAAGGCCTGCCGCATTTGATTGTTAATTTCACGGTTGTTTTAACTTTATCCATTGTTTTGCCGAGAAATTGCTTACAAATAATTTTATAAAAATTTTTGAAAATCACATGTCGCGGAAGCCGTCTATGCAGCGTTAATGTCAATGTATTTCTTCAACCAGTGTTACCGATTGAATTTATTAGAAAAGGTCCCTCTAATCAGTTCCATTCCGGAACCGCGACATTATTGAAGGTTCCTATATGCATTATATATTTTTGTTTATTCCCCAGTGTTGTGAGCAACTTGAGGAGGGTACTTTTTCGCGCAACTCTGCGCTCCGAACGCATCAGAAATAACTATAAGTATAATTCAAACTAATGCGATATGCCATGTCCCCCTGCATGACATGTCCTACAGCAGAATCCGTTGCCGCCTCTTTGAAATCTCCTAATTCGATGACTTCATCATTGGACAGCCATAGAAACCAACCCTCCAATAGACGGATAATGTTGCATGGCATATTATTTTCATCACATGTACAATGTAACTCAAATTACCGTATCTTTTATTGAACTTTTCATCCTGTAGTGCGTTATACGCTGTGTTGTTGGCAAAATTCCCCTCGAAAAGGCCACCCTCGAACAATAACTGCATGTCGACATCGGTGAAGACTTCAATGTTGATATTTTTGCGTTTGAGCATTGTGTCCCACGAAAGCCACAGTTTGGCGCAGTAGAAAACAGGATCCAGCGTGTATATTTCCATGAATACACTCTAGAATATCTCGAAAAATTTTTCAAGCAAGAGTGCCGTATAAAATTTTGCAAATACTCCTAACAAAAAGATGTGAGCTACTGCAAAACTCACCGCATGCCCATATTCTGCATCTGACATGGACAACATTCCTTGTAAGGTTGCTGGAAAATTTGATTATGCCGGGCAATGTGGTCTTGTTGAGTTTCTCCATCGAATCCAGATATTTGAATGGGAAGAACCTTTTCTTCATCAAGAGCTGAAACTTAGCATCGCAAGGGTGTGCAGCTTCAGTGAGGTGTATATTCTCCTGACGCGTGGTTTCAGCAAATTTCTGATGTGGTAAATGCATAATTCGTAGAGAGCCCAGGATATGTAGCATAATATTTGGGGGGATTTGCTTGGGAAACGAAATACACTACTGGCCATCAAAATTACTACACTACGAAGATGACGTGCTACAAACGCGAAATTTAACCGACAGGAAGAAGATGCTGTGATATGGAAGTGATTAGCTTTTCACAGCATTCACACAAGGTTGGCGCCAGTGGCGACACCTACAAGGTGCTGACATGAGGAAAGCTTCCAACCGATTTCTCATACACAAACAGCAGTTGACCGGCGTTGCCTGGTGTAACGTTGTTGTGATGCCTCGTGTAAGGAATAGAAATGCGTATCATCATGTTTCCGACTTTGATAAAGGTCGGATTGTAGCCTATCGCGATTACGGTTTATCGTATCGCGACATTGCTGTTCGCATTGGTCGAGATCCAATGACTGTTAGCAGAGTATGGAATCGGTGTGTTCAGGAGGGTAATACGGAACGCCGTGCTTGATTCCAACGGACTCGTATCACTAGCAGTCGAGATGACAGGCATTTTATCAGCATGACTGTAACGGATCGTGCAGCCATGTCTCGATTCCTGAGTCAACAGATGGGGACGTTTGCAAGACATGAACAGTTCGACGACGTGTGCAGCAGGATGGACTATCAGCTCGGAGACCACGGCTGCGGTTATCCTTGATGCTGCAACACAGACAGGAGCGCCTGCGATGGTGTACTCAAAGACGAACCTGGATGCACGAATGGCAAAGCGTCATTTTTTCGGATGAATCCAGGTTCTGTTTACAGCATCATGATGGTCACATCCGTGTTTGGCGACATCGCGGTGAACGCACGTTGGAAGCGTGCATTCGTCATCGCCATACTGGCGTATCACCCGTCGTGATAGTATGGGGTGCCATTGGTTACACGTCTCGGTCACCTCTTGTTCGCATTGACGGCACTTTGAACAGTGGACGTTACATTTCAGATGTGCTACGACCCGTGGCTCTACCCTTCATTCGATCCCTGCGAAACCCTATATTTCAGCAGGATAATGGACGACCGCATGTTGCAGGTCATGTACGGGCCTTTCTGGATACAGAAAATGTTCGACTGCTGCCCTGGCCAGCACATTCTCCACATCTCTTACCAATTGAAAACGTCTGGTCAATGGTGGCAGAGCAACTGGCTCTTCACAATACGCGAGTCAGTTCTCTTGATGAAGTGTGGTATCATGTTGAAGTTGCATGGGCAGCTGTACCTGTACAGGCCATCCAAGCTCTGTTTGACTCAATGCCCTGGCGTATCAAGGGCGTTATTACGGCCAGAGGTGGTTGTTCTGGGTACTGATTTCTCAGGATCTATGCATCCAAATCGCTTGAAAATATAATCACACGTCAGTTCTAGTATAATATATTTGCCCAATGAATACCCGTTTATCATCTGCATTTCTTCTTGGTGCAGCAATTTTAATGGCCTGTAGTGTATATTTCTCTGTGCTCTCAGGTAGGACACTAACCTGATTACTGCACAGATCAAAATCACCCAAGTGCTCAACAAGAAATTGAGCATCATACCCACTCAAATTGTGGAGAAAACAGATATAGGTCGTGTTAATTGGTAGCTCAGGTTGCGTGTAATGTGTGCTGAATCATAGAACTTGAGAGTGACAGGTCAATGATCTCTACGTGGATTTTTAGCTTTACTGTCTAATGGCAGTACACAAATATAGCATTTGAGTGCTGTCTTGTATAATGCTTCATTTTCCTGAAATTCGGTTATTTGAGTGTTAGTGTCAGAAATCAAGTCAACTTCCCTTCAAGTTTTTCAGTCTTGGAGAGCAGCTGTGTCTCGCGATTTTCCCCAACTTATTACTCAAACTGACTAAGACTCAAGTCGTATGCACGTACTACGTGATACGCTGCTACATATTGTATTATTGTATGTGTCATTCTGTAAAGGTGGTATGTGAGACACTGGGGTCACTCTCACAGCATAGCACTGGGGATAGATGACACTCAAAATCAGGAAATATGAAAATTGGACACATTTCTGACAGTGGAATTTTTAAAATTTTAAGAACTTACTCGCTTCACTAGACGCATACACAGGTACTTAGTCGTGTGTAGAGCATTTCGGCTAATGTTTCGTTAGTCACTCACTCGTGGTAAATTGTTTCATACACCTAGGTCGGACATAGTATGTACCTTTGCGTTTTGTCAACTGCGAGGAAAATAGGCGCGACATGTTTTTGATCCAGCAATAGTGTTGCTTTTCCCCGTAAAAGAATGACAACAAATCTACTTGCCCCTGACGCTGACCAGTAAAATTGAAAAAGTAACCAGCTTTATGCTGCCCTGGCTTCCTCTCCCCAAGACCCAAACATGAACAGCTGTAACAGGATTCTTCCACTCAAATTTAGGCACATCCTGAAGTTTCACAAGGAAATCAATGTCATCAAAGTTACAATGGCAATAAACATTAAAATTTTGGTTTTGAGTTAACGTGTGATCGAGGGATAGTGTCTCTGACTAGTAATCAAAACGATCTTTGTCCCTGGATCGAACATAAACATCGAGAATGGTGTCGAAGACTTCAGGCATAAGAGATCGACCTCATTCTGATAACAGTTTTGTCAAAGAGGGCGAAACAGCGGACAGAGGGTCAGGGCATCCTCTTTCCTTTGGGGTGGGAAGCTGCCCCTCATACGCGGAAGATCAGCAATGATCCACGACATGAGGATGCAGACAGCAATGAAAACCATTGTATCAAATACATATAATGTGCGCCCCGAGGACATGTGACGCGTTATTGAAAAGTGTCAAATCATCTCTCCATTGGCAAAAGATTTCTGATTAATCCTTCATTCAGATTTTCGGGATGGGACTGCCAATGGGAGGTGACCATGAGAAAAAGATGGAATAACCAACGGAACATTAACAGTCTTCGATTTGGAGAGCGGAATGTCGGAAGTGTGAACGTGGTAGAGAAGCTAGAAATCTGGGAAAGGAAATGCTAAGGCTCAATATAGATACAGTGAGAGACAATGAAGTGACGTGGGAAGAAGACAAGGATTTCTAGTCATAATATCAACAGCAGTAGAAAATCGCATAATGACTGTAGAATTCGTTACGAACAGGAAGTAAGGGAAAAGAGTACTGTGAACATTGCAGTGATAGTACAGGACAAGAGACTGCCGCTATCTGGTGGATTACTATAACCAGCAGATATCGAAGGACCAGAACGAGATGATCGTGACACTGACAGATTGGGACGAGGTGATCGCGATGTCGACGGTGCAAGATGAGGTGATCGTGACGATGTCGACTGAGGTGACATTACCACAAGACCACCTCTGAACAGTTAAAACATTCAAGTGGAAAAAAGACCGTAATAGATAAGCATTGTGGATGTTTGACGATTCCAAGGGTAAAAAAAGCAAACGTGAAAAATAAGAACCATTTGCAAGAGTCAGTAATTTTTTTAGTACTTATGTAAGATCTCATCATCATCAGTATTGGTCCATTCAGGTTTCACCCCATCAAGACGCTGAAATTGAAGATATGTTGCTTACTACAGACTTCACATCAGCATTCCTGTTTAGGATGTGGTGTCGTCTGATTCCAACATAGGTATGACATTGTCAAACATGCCTAGAAACAGAATATTTTATAAGCATTGTATGCATGCATAAATTACTATTGTAGAAAAAAATATACGAGTTATAAATTACGCATTCGTTCCTCCACAGTCGGAGTCCAACCATGGGAACTTAAATCTAAGAAAGGCATCGTGCATGCCAAAATGTCTCTCATTTCATGGTGTTCTGTGTCGTTTACCATGGTATCGACCCATTCAATAATAGCTGTATTGTTATCAAATGTGCCTGCAAACAAGAACAAAATCGGATAAGCATTGTATGCAAGCGTAGATAATAATAATTATTTTTAATATTGTAGAAAATCTTTAATGACTTACCACTTCTCCTCAATCGGTGATAGTTGGGAATGGCTTCATATGGTGTATCGCCAAATATTCATCAGCACAAGAGCATGCTCTAATATAAATACAGGTGCTAGCCAAGCCTGCAGGTTATGCTATTGTATTTGACCACGAACGGTCCTCTGCAATGTCCCCAACACGTTGTAAGTGTCAGTCGCAGTCAGAACAGTGTTCTTATTGGTTGTGAATGCTTTTCGTCGGGGCTAAATGACTTCGAACGAGGGCTGATTGCTGGTGCTTGTATGATTGGTGCTTCCACAACCAAGGTAACCAAAGTGTTTGGTGTTTCAAGAGGCACCATATCGAAGGTTCGGTTGGTTGGTTGGTTTATTTTTTGGTGGGGGGGGGGGGGAAGAGGATCAAACAGCGAGGTCATCGGTCCCATCGTATTAGGATGGGAAATGCAGCCGGAGGTGACCTTTCAAAGGAACCATCCTGGCATTTTCCTGAAGCGATTTAGGGAAATCACGGAAAACCCAAATCAGGCTGGCCAGACGAAGGGTTTGAACCGTCTTCCTCCCGAATGCGAATCCAGTGCCCTATGTCACCACTTACGGGAGTAGTTCACCTTTTTAAGCCACATTCAACTCACAAAGAGTCAAAGTCACCACAAACGTGAATTCGACGAGGATGGCGAAAAGTTTGTTATCTGTCTGAAGTTGTGCAACAGAGGAGATGAAAGTATACCCCAAATAGTGAAAACCTGATTAATTAAAAAATTACTTTTTACAAAAAGAATACCACTTCAGCTTGCGAAAGATTCCAGAGACAAGTTGGAATGGAAATATCGAATAAACATACCAGCCTTGGTATTCATGTGATGTCGATTATCATGCTCAATGCAAGAGAACACCAACATTTCTTTACAGTAGGAAATGTCGTAAGAACAATGTTGTGTCAAGGTAATGGAGAGGCGGGTTCCATACCGCAATGGACAGTAATCTTATTTAATTGGTTGACATTTTATATGGTTGACATTTTATATGGTTGACAATATTCGACAGAACAAAACCACTCACATTTCTGAGACACTGGAGAGTGAATAGACATATTGCCATTGGGATGGCTTTTAGTTCACTAGGGCCGGTTGCTGAGAGCATGCTGGCATTTCTGGGATCAACAAATGGCGTCGATAGAGTGCGTCCCAAGTTAGTTCCAAACCCCAGATGGCATTCTTATTCTGGACCTGCTGACGTGTCTGTGGTTATGAGAATTCTTGTCACTAAAAGACGCTGTCACAACTGTAGCATAGCACCGTCCATGGTTAGTGATTCCAGCCATGTAGCTCTCACATTTTTCTTTTAAATCGTAATTCTTCTGACTAGTTCGATGTGACCCCACATACCTTCCTCTCCAGTGCCTATCAACATAGCAGGGTACATCTATATCTACGGAGCGTGGTGGAGGGTACCCTGTATCACTAGTAGTCATTTCCTGTCCTGTTCCACTCGCAAATAGAGCCAGGTAAAAGCGACTCTCTATATGACTGTGTATGAGCCCTAATTTCTCGTATATCTTCATGGTCCTTACACGAAATATATGTTGGTGGCATTAGAATCGTTCTGAAGTCATCTTCAAAGGTTTGTACTCAAAATTTTCTCACTAGCGTTCCGCTAGTAGAACGACGCCTTCCATTCAGGAATTCCCATATCAGTTTTCGAAGCATCTCCACTTGCGTGTTGTCGAACCTACCAGGAACAAATCTAGCAGTCCGCCTCTGGATTACTTCGATGCCTTCCTTTAATCCGACCTAGTACAGGTCCCAAATACTTGAGTAGTACTCAAGGAGGTCCCACAAGCGTCCTTTCTGCGGTCTCCTTTACAGACGGACTACGGTTTCCTAAAATTCTCCCACTACACCGAAGTCGACCATTCGCCTCCCTTATCACAATCTACACATGCTAGTTCCATTTCATATAGCTTTGCAAAGTTATGGTCAGACGTGACTGTGTCAAGCAGGGCACTACTAATTAGTTTGTTTTTCCTGCCCACCAACATAAACTAACACTTTTCTACACCCAATGTCTTCCATTATTTGTTGGGTATGTTCCAATCTCTGTCTTGTCCTAGAGATTTTACCCTGTACCGCTCACTCTAGTACTATCGAAGATATAGTCAGATGTCTTAGCCCATGTGCTGCCATCCTGTTCGTTCTTCTTGTCAGTGTTTTGTACATTTGCTCTTCCTCACCGATTCTGTTGAGGATCTAATTTTTCATTCTATCAATCAACGTGATTTACAGTATCCTTCTGTAATTCCACATTTTTAATGCTTCTTTTATCTTCTTTCCCGGGTTTCGCACCGTCCGTGATTCAATACCATGCGATGCTGTGTTCCTGACGTACAACTTCAGATAGGAGGACGAGTTTGATACTGAACTTCTATTAGCGTGAAACGTCATCTTTGCCTGGGTTACTCTACTGCATATATCCTCTCTGCTGCTTCCAGGGCATCAGAATTCCTTGACTTCGTCTATATCTTGGTCACTAATGTTGATGTAAAGTTTATAGCTAACTCCGCTACTCTTCATTAATTTCATCTTTCTTTGATTTACTCTACATCCATAGCTTGCACACAGTAGACTGTTGATTCCATTCAATAGTCTCTATAATTATTCCTCACTTTCACTAACGTGGCAATATCTTCAGCTCATCTCTTCATGAAAATTTATTGAATTTTAATCCTAGTGCTGCACTTTTATTTTATTTCTGTCATTGCTTCTTCAGTGCACAATTTGAGCAGTAGGGCAAAGAGACTGCATCCCTTTTTAATCCAAGCACTTCGTTCTTGGCCTTCCATTCTTATTGTTGAAATGGTTCAAATGGCTCTGAGCACTATGGGACTTAACATCTGTGGTCATCAGTCCCCTAGAACTTAGAACTACTTAAACCTAACTAACCTAAGGACATCACATACATCCATGCCCGAGGCAGGATTCGAACCTGCGACCGTAGCAGTCGCGCGGTTCTGGACTGAGCGCCTAGAACCGCTCGGCCACCGCGGCCGGCTCTTATTGTTCCCTCCTGGTTCTAGTACATACTGGCCGGCCACTGTGGCTGAGCGGTTCTAGACGCTTCAGTCCGGAACCGTGCTGCTGCTACAGTCGCAGGTTCGAATCCTGCCTTGGTCATGGAGGTGTGTAATGTCCTTAGGCTAGTTATGTTTAAGTAGTTGTAAATCTAGGGGACAGATCACCTCAGATGTTAAGTCCCATAGTGCTTAGAGCCATTTGAAGCATTGTTTCTAGTACATATTGTGTATTACCTTCCTTTCACTATAGCTTATACCCATTTTTCTTTGAACACATATATTCGTCATGTTATCTAAGTGTGAAATGTTCTTTTATTTCCCAGGACTCAAGTAATGATAAACTATATCCGTTGCCAAACCAAGTAATGTGTTTACTTCAGTTCCTTATGTACTTTCTTAGCAACGACCCAGTAGCAAATAAAGAGGATTAACGGGATAAATTAGAGCTGTGAATGTCCTCAGTCAATGGATTTGCTAGAAAGTCGTTAGAGGGAAAATTACAACTGTCTTTAAAACAACATGGCAACAAGTGAAGTCGACTTAATGAGAAACATCTCACAGTTACGGAATTTTTTCTCCAGCTCTGATCTGTTTCATTTCTTTCGGCAGGTTTTACAAATTAATCTAAAAGTATTAGTTCGTCTAGGCTGTCACTATGGACCTCATGTTGTCACGACGATGTTTAGCCACAGTTTTCCTGTATCAGGATGATGTTCCCTACTTCCTGCTCTATTTTATGTTGGACTACCGACCTCTCGACAGTTAATCAGATTTATCACAACTGGAAAAAGAATATTGGGTCATCTACTGCTTATCGTTTGGAATAAATTATAAATCTGTATCTCTGAAGATGCGGCTCTAACGCCGTGTAACAAGTAGGATAAGTAATAAAGTCATCATAGAGCTGAAGCGGTCTTATTCATCATGGTATAATTCTATAGCAAAAAATTTAAACATCATTGTGGCAAAGCACCCAACAAGAAACCTACACTTGTGTGAGCACTTACCACATGAGAAATATGATTCAGTCTGTTTCGTACCACGTAGAATAAAAGTGACACTGTGCCAGAATCGCAGCCTCTTTTAAGGTACCTACACATTGGATGACGCATATCACAGATATTGATTTCCTCTTCTTCCTGATATTTGATATAAACTTTTACGTAATGTTTTAGGACGAAATCCACGTATATCGTCGAAGGAGCTGAAATCATACATCTTATGGCTACAAAAAAGAAACTGTAATTGAAATATTGCGGTACTACGTTTGCCTTATAGTGTGGCGCTGAATGACGTCGGAGTACACATAGCTCATATTAGTGAAGGAGAAGTAAACGAACAGAAATCGATTTATCACAACCGATCACGAAAATGGTTAATAGAGCGATATTTGCTTATATTTATTAACAAAATGCTGTTGTCCTGGCGATGCGTTCAGCTACTCCTGCATCCCTGGCATATGACACAAACAAGCAGAACGGACTAATGATTTTAAAAAATTGTAACGTTGGAGTTGGTGTTCCTTTTCTCCTGCTGAGAATCTCGTGAACATTTCGCGGATCAACCGTGGCAAATAATAGCACGAAATGAGCGTGCTAACTTACAGTTCAGAGCGCCGCGGGTTGTGTGGCAGGCAGCAGCCTTTGCGAATTGACCTACAGCCGCGCTATCAGTCATCCGATTTTGCCGTCCGCCACTAATCTCGATGCCCCCATCCATCAATTTATCCCATTTCCAGCCGTCAAGTGCGCTTTTCCCGGCGAATGAGAATCGTCAGCCTGTGACCGAGGCTGGATGTCACAGCTCACGCTGCCCTGCGCGGCGCTGGCGCCTGCGTTCCCGCGCTGCCAGCTGGTTAGCGGGGTGCGCACCCAGCGGTCACGGGGACAAACAACGGAAGTCGTTGGCAAAACTTCTTATTGAGACATCTATTCCTCTGATTTATATGATACATGCCACTAACCACTGAAATTGAAAACGCATTGCAAATAACAAATAATGAAATTTTGCTTGTTGTGTGTATACAGTGTAGTAGGAACACAACATAATTCTATCTGTATATGATTTGGAGGTGTACAGCGTGCGAAATTACGTTCACAGAGCTGCCACAGCTCTAGCTCGGCTGGACATCAACTCGAACTGAGCTTGGATGATAGACGCGGGTACGTCATTTCACGCTAAATCGACTCTATGCCAGAGATTATAAACTGTAGGAGCTAGCAAGTATTGCCTTGCTGGTCTCTCAGCAACTAATGAACAGATGTTTTCAATGAGTCGAGATCCGGAGAACATTGAAGGTAGATCAACATCTGAACACCCTCTGTTTCGAGTAGGTGAGGACAGCACAGCCAACATGTGGTCTTACGTGATTCTTGAGTTTCTCAAAAAAATGGTTCAAATGGCTCTGAGCACTATGCGACTTAATTTCTGAGGTCATCAGTCGCCTAGAACTTAGAACTAATTAAACCTAACTAACCTAAGGACATCACACACATCCATGCCCGAGGCAGGATTCGAACCTGCGACCGTAGCGGTCACGCGGTTCCAGACTGAAGCGCCTTTAACCGCACGGCCACACCGGCCGGCTTGAGTTTCTCCCAGCGTATTTGATAGTCAAAATATCCACGGGTGTACTGGCCGTTGGACACTGTAGACCGGCAGTACACCCGTGGATATTTTGGTTATGTGGTCTTACGTTATCTTGTTGAAGTATAACTTCAGAGTGACCTCGAAATTGGGACACAGCCACTGGGCCTGGCATGTCAGAAGTATAACGGCTGCTGCCTAAACAGCCGGCTATACGAGTGAGAAGCGACGTGTTGTGTATCCAATGTTACATTGTACCATCACGTCAGATCCTGTCAGTTTGACGATGATGAATGTAACTTGGTTACGTTCATTCTCCCCAGAGCCTCCACACACGGCTATGACCATCGTGATGCAATAGGCAGCGCCGGGATTCGTCTGAAGAGACGACGCAGTACCATTCCTGATACCAGTATCGTCGTAGGGGGCACCTCTGTCGGCGTCTCTGTCTCAACAATAGCTTCAAGAGAAGTCGCGAAATTGAACGGAGTGCTGATAGTCTGTGATACTTTAGAAGTCGTCGCACTGTCTGTTACGATACCTGTCTTGTTACAAGCAAGTCCATTTCCTCGCTCAAGATACGTTACATATCTGTACAGTCCTGCACGGGCGTGCGACCAGTGTGGTTTTCCCCTCCGGCGCTAGTCGCCGGGGCACCTGAGATGGTGCATAAAGTTGGAAATATCTCTCCACAACCCATACATTCCATCTTCGCATGACAGTCGTGGGATTCCGATCAACGGTGTTGCGAAATGTAAATCGCAGTCTCCAGAGACCAAATCAATGTTGCTGTCAGAACATACAGCATTAAAATGCGAGTTATGAGAATGAGAAACACATTTCATAACTCTAAATGAAGAGACACCTGCCTGCTCTGTGTGGTTGTATTGAAATACTCGTCATTTACTTATGCAAGCATGTACCATACTTCAGGCCAGTATGAAGTTCTCGCATGTCACCTGCATGACCGTGCAGTTTCAATTTACCAGCAGAGTTTGCACGATTACCAGCTGGAGTACTAAACTGAAATACATCGTAGGATATAGTTTTGTGTGTGTACTTGTCACTGCTCTGGCATTTACTTATGCTGTGGGCAGGAAAGGCAAGCCCACTCAAGAAAGTGCAAAGAAAGTATGTATTTCACGGCATATAGGATAATTAGAAGCCAACGCCTGTGTGCCCATTCCAGTATAAGTTACTTGTGGTGTCACCGCCAGACACCAGACTTGCTAGGTGGTAGCCTTTAAATCGGCCGCGGTCCGTTAGTATACATCGGACCCACGTATCGCCACTATCAATGATTGCAGAGCGAGTGCCGCCACATGGCAAGTCTAGAGAGAGTCCCTAGCACTCGCCCCAGTTGTACAGCCGACTTTGCTAGCGATGGTTCACTGTCTACATACGTTCTCATTTGCAGAGACGACAGTTTAGCATAGCCCTCAGCTACGTCATGTGCTACGACCTAGTAAGGCGCCATATTCAGTTACTGTAATCTGAACAGATAATATTGAGAATCATGTACCGTCAAGAGCGACGTTCATCATTAATGGATTAAAGTTAAGTATCAAACTAATTACGTCCGCTTTCTGAATTCTAATTGCTTGTCATGTTCCAGACCTCACATCAGTATAGTCTTTCCCCCCTCACGCCAGCCTGCGTGAGCTGAAACGCGAGCATTTTGTCCTCTTCTAGTAACACGGTGTTGGCTCTTCTGCCAACACAATATTGGCGACGAGTGTAAAAACGGTGTTCCTATCTATACTGCCCTGATATCATTGTGTCATGGCTTCGCCACAATCTCCAGATGCACTGTCCGAATTTTATTGCTTACAGAATCAGCAGACGCAGGCATTACTGGATGGCCTTGGACAGCTCATCCAGGGTCAACGTGCAATGCAAAACGATGCGGCAGCCGCTGCTCCACCGCTAACACAGCCACAACACGCAGATGCACCAGCCTTCCGATCTTTTGATGCTGCACTGGAAAGCTGGACGGAATGGTCACGCCAATTTGGATTCCATCTCGCTGCCTACAGAATTCAAGGTAACGAGCGGCAGCCTTTTCTTTTGTCATCCATCAGTGTGCAAACCTACCGTGTGATAGTCATATTATTTCCCTGATGCAACGTACCAACTCTGTCCTACAACGAAATTTTGTCTGCATTAGATGCATATTTCAAAGAATCAGTCAATGTAGTTGCGAAAATGGTATAACGTCCTTCGTACAAAACGTACGGCAGGTCAGACTAATCGGGAGTGGGTTGCAACCTTGCAAGGCCTTACTAGGGATTGTGCTTCTGAGTGTCAATGTGGACTCCCTTATTCGGAGACTATGTTACGTGATGCAATTGCACAGAACATTTCTGATGTTCGTATAAGGGAACAGATTTTGAAACTAGTCAATCCCTCCCTTCAACAAGTGATGGACATATTGGATTGGCAGGACACAAGTGACTTTGCTCAGGAATCATTTGAAACTTCGCCGGCCGTGTGTCAGGTAAACCAGCCCGCTGGGCGAGCTTCACGGAGCAGTAAACAGCCCTCGCACCCGGCCACGCCGCTGACGCCAGGCTCTCAGCCACGTGTGCTGTGGCGGCAAGCAAATGCAGTGCTCAAATCAAGCCCGCGGTGCGCTACTAAACATTCGCGTGAGAATTGCCCATCACGCCAAACTATTTGCTTTTACTGTAATACAAAAGGACATGTTCAGAGTGTTTGCCAGAAAAAGCTTGGATTGGAAACTCAAAATCATTCCAGGCCCTTTGCTTCGCGCCGCAATCGGAAGCAAACTGACGGTACTCAGGCTGGCGAAACTTTGCCCGTGGAAATTCATATCGTTCATTCCACTCTGCCCAGTGCCACTCTCTCTAAGCGACTGTGTTCATCCCACAAATAGTGTGGGTCGACAGCGCCGGAACTCCCGTCAAGTCGCAAGTGATTTTGTACCTCTGTCAGTTCATGTTGCATGAGACAGTCGCTCTTGTCATCAGCAGGAGAATAAACTTTTTGTAGACTTGGACATTAACGGCGAAGTGATACCATTCCAGCTCAATACCAGAGCTGCAGTTTCACTGATCAATCGAGGCACTTACAAACTGTTGGGCACACCTCCGTTGTGTGCCGCAAATGTTCACTTAGTTAGCTATTCAGGTCAAGAGATCACTGTGTTAGGACAGTGCAGCCTTCTTGCAACATACAAAGGACAAACAAAACTTGTGTCATTTTATGTCCTTCGTTCTTCTTCTGCAGTGAACTTGTTTGTTTTTGATTCATTTCAATTGTTTAACTTGTCTATAGTAAATCAGGTCCTATCAGTGAACCAGACTGTGCCTTCAGACAGTGTTTCTTGTCTATGTGAAGAATTTTCAGACATTTTTGCACTGGGCCTCGGTTGCGCTAAGAACTATAAAGCACATTTGGAACTGAAAGTAAACGTGCAACCGAAATTTTTCCGAGCGCGCAATGTTCCCCTATGCATTGCAAGATGAGGTTGCAAAAACATTACACGATTTGGAATCACAAGGTGTAATTGAACGTATCTCTGGGTATCACCCTTAGTAATTTTGCCAAAACCTTCGGGAAAATTGAGACTTTGTATGGACTTCAAGGCAACAGTGAATCCACTACTAGTGATGCAACTTTTCCTTTACCCCGCCCGGAAGATCTTTTTGACATACTGTGCCCGGGCAAACATTTTTCGAAGTTGGACCTAGCAGATGTGTACTTGCAAATACCGGTGGATGATGAATCCCAGCGTGTTTTGGTTGTTAACATGGATCTTGGTAAGTATCAATTCAAACGACTGCCATTCGGATGTGCATCTGCCACAGCCTTGTTTCAGCAATATCTACAAACTGTTTCTGCGTCGGTCCCTACTGCAGCAAACTATCTGGACGATATTGTGATCTCTGGAAAGACGGAAGAAGAATATTTAGACAATCTCAGAACATTATTTCAGGTCTTGCGACATAATGGTCTTCGCTTACGGAAGGACAAATGTGTGTTTTTTGCTCGTGACTTGCCATACCTGGGCCATGTACTCAATGCCCAAGGCATACATCCCAGTCCCACACACCTCCGTGCTATACAAGACTTGCCTTCGCCGCAGAATTTGAAGCAGCTACAGAGTGTGCTGGGAAAAAATCGACTATTATCACAGATATGTGCCGCATGCCTCTTCCATTTCAGCTCCGCTTCATCGCTTACGTCGTAAAGGTGTTCCGTTCGTCGGGACGACGGAATGCGAACGCGCCTTTCGCCAGTTGAAATCAGCGTTGCTTTCCAATACTTGCCTCACGTCATTCGATCCCCGGAAACCCTTTTGTTTATGGTGGATGCATCGGATTTCGGGATCCATGCTGTGCTTGCGCACAAAGATCGCTCGCACGATCGTCCTATTGCCTTTGCGTCCAAATTGCTCTCGTCTGCGCAAAGAAATTATTCACAGATCGAGAAAGAAGCATTGGTATTTGGTGTTACAAAGTTTCATGACTTCTTGTATGGTCGTCACTTTACCATAATCATGGACCACAAACCTTTGACATTGCTTTTTCATCCAAACAAGTCTGTACCTCCACGTACAGCGCAGAAATTCATTCGCTGGTCTATTTTCCTCTCACAGTACCGCTACATGTTGTATTGGTCCACTGCTAAGCACGGAAACGCCGATGCATTGTGCCGTTTGCCTGTTGCTGAGGATAGGGCATTCGATTCTTCCGAACTTGCTCGCATGTTCATTGATTCGTAAACCGATGACGTGGTGGAATCGTTTCCGATTGATTTTCGTCGTGTAGCTACATCCACAACTGCCAACCCTCTCCTTGCTACCGTTCTGCGTTTTGTTGCTACGCAATGGCCCTTGTCAAAGTCACGGATCGGGAACCCGTTGGTTCGCCGATTTTTGGCTCTCAAGGAGAGATTTTTTGTTCGACGTGGTGTTTTGCTGTTGCGTTCTGATAATGATCAGTCCAGGGTCGTGGTCCCACGTTCGTTACAGTCCTCTGTTTTAAAGCTTCTCCACCAAGGACATTGGGGTATAGTGAGAACGAAACAACTTGCTCGTCAGCACTGTACTTAGTTCGGAATCGATGCAGCGATTACGAATATGTGCTCTTACTTCCAGGTGTGCGCCGAACAACAATCAGCACCACCGCGGAAATTCTTTGCATGGCCAAAAGCCATTTTCCCTTGGCAACGCTTACACATCGAGTTTGCTGATCCATTCTGGAATGCTTGATGGTTGGTTGTGATAGATTCATTCAGTACTTTTCCTTTTGTTGTCCAAATGTCTTCCACGACATCATCTGCCACCATCCAAGCGTTATCTGCTATCTTTTGCATTGAATGTCTTCCACAGACAATTGTTTGCGACAATGGCGCACAATTCATGTCCGCAGAATTTCAGTCATTCTGTCAATGGTATTCAGCATCTGACGTCCACGCTGTTTTCGCCACAGTCAAACGGTGCCGTTGAACGATTGGTCGGGACTTTTAATTCACAGATGTTGAAGTTGGAAGAGTCGCATTCTCGAGAGGACGCGTTATTGCTCTTTTTGTCCTCGTATCGCTCTCAGCCCCGAGTTGGTCGCTCGCTGGCTGAGTTGCTCCACGGTCGCCATTATCGAACCTTGATGTCTTTGCTACATCCGCCGCATCAGGTTCCTGTGCAGCGGCAGACACCCGCTTTTGCCCCAGGCGACGTTGTCTCCTACCGCCACTATCGAGGTTCACGGCGTTGGTTCGCAGGGTGCATTCTTCGCTGCCTCGGATGCGCTATGTATCTGGTTTTGAGGGCCTCAGGTGAGGTGCGCCGGCATCTCAATCAGCTGCGCCTCTGTCGTCGCACGGGATCTGCCGCTCGCCGTCTGCTTTCAGCGAGGGTGCCGTCCGGTCAGCGCTCCGGGGACCCATCTACTGGCTCGCCTCAGCCCCAGGTGTTACCGACGCTGCCTTCCATTTTGGCCCATGGCGTCGCGCCGCCGCCGCCGACGCCGTCTGTTCTCCCGCCGGCGACGCCCGCAGTGGACACGTCGCTGCAGCCGCCGGGCGCCCCCCTGGGTCACGCGCCGTCGATTGCTTCCCGTGAGCAGTTGTCCTCCGACATGGAACTCTTGCCCGCTCCGGACCATATGTCGCCTTCGCCCGTCGGTTGCCCCGGCCCGATGGAGGTCGACCCTTCGGCCCCTCCTGTCTATCTACGGGCGCATACACCGCATGTTGGCGTTCACCCTCGAGTAGGTTTTCAGGCTTTCCCTAGCTCCCCGCGGTCCGAACGGCAGGGTGCGGGTGGCACAGCCTCGCCTGTTCTTAGGCTTCCCACCTCGTCGCATACGTCAACATGTGGTCCTCCCCACGGCGGGCGGAGGCCTTATACCACTACCGTCCGCCGATTTTCGGGTGAGGAATGTGGTGTCACCGCCAGACACCACACTTGCTAGGTGGTAGCCTTTAAATCGGCCGCGGTCCGTTAGTATACGTCGGACCCGCGTGTCTCCACTATCAGTGAGTGCAGACCGAGCGCCGCCACATGGCAAGTCTAGAGAGAGAGAGAGACCCTAGCACTCGCCCCAGTTGTACAGCCGACTTTGCTAGTGATGGTTCACTGTCTACATACGTTCTCATTTGCAGAGACGACAGTTTAGCATAGCCTTCAGCTACGTAATTTGCTACGACCTATCAAGGCGCCATACTCAGTTACTATAATTACTATCTTCAATAATGTATTCTGAACAGATAATATTGTGAATCATGTACCGCCAAGAGCGACGTTCATCATTAATGGATTAAAATTAAGTATCAAACTAATTACGTCCGCTTTCTGAATTCTAATTCCTTGTCATGTTCCAGTCCTCACGTCAGTATAATCCTTCCCTCCTCACGCCAGCCTGCGTGAGCTAAAAAGCCTGCATTTCGGCCTCCTCTAGTAACACGGTGTTGGCTCTTCTGCCAACACAACATTATTTGTAACTCATCTCTTCTCCAATCATCTCAACGATGTCCGCCCCCGGTAGCTGAGTGGTCACGCGACGGACTGTCATTCCAAAGGGCCCGGGTTCGATTCCCGGCTGGGTCGGAGATTTTCTCCGCTTGGGGACTGGGCGTTGTGTTGTCCTAATCATCATCATTTCATCTCCATCGACGCGCAAGTAGCCGAAGTGGCGTCAAATCGAAAGACTTGCGCCAGGAGAATGGTCTACCCGACCGGAGACCCTCGTCACACGACTCTTTCATCTCAACGATCTCTCCAACTGCATCACAACAGCTTCATTTCCCGTGGTAATCAGTGGTACCCATCCATAAAATCTGTAAAAACCCGGCAATAACTATAGGAAAAACTATCCAACCATTCGGCGACCGTCCAAGCGAACCAGCTACCTTGAAAAAAGCGTCACTCTTCTTCTCATGCTGCTCAGCTGCTGCTGCTCCGAATGATAGCTCGTATTCTGTAGTGTTCTATGGTGTTTGGCGCTGCCGCAAGATCTTATTCCTCACTACACAGTCCTTTGTCCATTAACCATTGTCCATAATGTTCAGCTAGCCCTTATATCTAACTACAAACTAATAACGACAGTCACTTAATGCTATCACTTACTTCTTCCGGGGTGCATTGATCGACACACGTTCACACCACGAAGACGGAATATCAGTAAGGCAAAACTATCCGCTGTGCACTTTATCCTAAGGGTGGCAGTCTGGCAAGATCGCGAGAGATCAATCGCAAAGCTCGTGAAATTTCGAGAAACTTTAAAAGGGTTCTAGAGATGTTTTCTGACAGCTCTGTTGGTAGCTCATTGCAACCTAATAATGAACATTCAGTTTAAATAATTGGACCTGTAGATTGTTTTGATACACGTTCATATGCTGCAAGGAACACTTGAAAGTCAAGTCCAGAAATGATATCGACAGCTAATCACGTCGATTTGCGTACTCAAAAACGCGTGCTGGTCTGCTGTGATTACCTGATGGGTATGTCAGCATCATTTAGGCAGGATATGGGTGACAGTTTCAAACAACGCGATCAGTCGCGATGGTGCAGGTGACTGATTGGATTACCGTAAGGTAAATTTGGTTGCAAGTCCTAATCCACGCTATCATAATATGCTGCAAAGTGTTTTGCTTCAGAAACGCAGCTGAGGTGAAACAGTCACAGTTGTGAACTACATTAGGACGGCAATAACCAAGATAAAAAGACCAGGAAAGATAAGTAGATGCGAAATATTGAAGACCCATCTGTTGGATGTTATCATTGTGATCTCTTCTATGTGCCTCTACATGGTTTCAGTGGTTTGGAGCACCCATTTATAGCAAGGACCTCATCTGTATCGAAGACATAGATTGAGAGGAAGATGGGAGCAACCAACTGAATGATGATGATGATGATAAGGAGGATGATGATGATGTTTATGATTATGGGTTTAGAAGGACTAAACATCTTGTTTGTCAATAATTTCTTGACTGGAAGTGCAGGTAAAACTATGTGAAACGCGTAAAAGAATGTTTTCAGCCCCAAAATCTGTGACCTTGTCGTTGTGGTTGAAAATCTGCGTGATATAGCTTATGTCAGGTAGTTAAAACTGAGATAAAGCCCAGGCAGCTATAATAGTAGCTAGTCACTGAATAGTACACCAATAAAGGTTCTCACAGTCAGCATGACCAAAGTGGGGAGAGAAAATGAAGACTTTATGGAATAGGGAGCAAATTAGCTTAAACAATTAGATAAACAAAATACGTGCACAAAAATATTAAAATGCCTGTCAGTGCAGAGGGAGAATATGGCTTGAGGCCAGTGGGGCACCGGCCACAACAAGAGGTTCTCCTCTCAACTACACTTTTGACGCCAAACGTTGGGGTGCATTAAACTTTGTTACTTGCTTACCACCAGGAATCATAACTTCGTTAGCTGCTGTCCATCGGCTGCAAGTATCTAGGATAGGAAAATAGATTGAAACAACGAATCGGACTAGAACAAGTCAGAGACGAAATGTTGGAGGAAACGTTGACGGCCAAAATTCCAGATTAAAATACATATTTATGGTACATCTCAGAAGCAACAGTCAAGTTTCCTGTCACAATAGAGAATTAATACCTCTCTACAGCTGGGTATAAACAATATGAGGGCATTGAGGGCTCCTTTACGTGAACGTTGCGACAAAGAAAATTCTAAGTCGGGATGGCACAGCAGTCCACTCTGTAAGAGTAACCCATTAATTAACAAGAAGGAAATGGCTCTCTACTCCGCAAACGCTCGGGCATTTGGATCTTTTCCAGTCCCGAAGACATTGCGGCGCCACGATTTACCAGACTGTGTACACCCTATAAGATGTTATTGATATGTATGTCATTCAGACATATTTGGACTGTGTATGATAGCGATAGAACGATAGAAGCCTTTCCTCTTTGATACAGTGGACTTTCTACTTGGCAACGAGTATTACAGCGTTTCTCTAGAGGGCGCGGCAAGCCCCTCCGTCCCGATTTAGGAGCGCTGCGCTGCTGTTTTGCCCTCAGTTTGTATGTTCACCGTACACGGCTGCTCGCCGAGCCGCTACCGGTGCGCAACACTCGTCACAGTAGCACCGTTGCAAGATACGCACTGGGTAAATTGCATTTGAGGAGATTTCGGCCTGTACGTGTGACACTCTGGAGGGTCGAGATTGAGACGGACTGAGGGGGCCACATACCAGTAAGAAGCTGGCAGTTGTCTACTTCCTTCACGCCACCGGCAGCGCAGCGCTCAAGAAAATTAATCAGGTGAGAAAACACTTTTTCAATTTGCCGTTTTACCACAGCAATTGATCTGCTTGCGTGGTTGTTACAAGACGAACTACACTACTGGCCATCAAAATTGCTACACCACGAAAATGACGTGCTACAGACCCGAAATTTAACCGACAGGAAGATCATGCTGTGATATGTAAATGATTACCTTTTCAGAGCATTCATACGAGGTTGGCGCCGGTGGCGACACCTACAACGTCCTGACATGAGGAAAGTTTCCAACCGATTTCTCATACACAAACAGCAGCTGACCGGCGTTGCCTGGTGAAACGTTGTTAAAATACCTCGTGTAAGGAGGAAAAATGCGTACCATCACGTTTCTGACTCTGATAAAGGTCGGATTGTAGCCTATCGCGATTGCGGTTTATCGTATCACGACATTGCTGCTTGCGTTGGTCGAGATCCAATGACTGTTAGCAGAATATGGAATCGGTGGGTTCGGGAGGGTAATACGGAACGCCGTGCTGGATCCCAACGGCCTCGTATCGCTAGCAGTCTAGATGACAGGCATCTTATCCGCATGGCTGTAACGGATCGTGCAGCCACGTCTCGATCCATGAGTCAACAGATGCGGTCGTTGGCAAGACAACAACCATCTGCACGAACATTTCGACGACGTTTGCAGCAGTATGGACTATCAGCTCGGAGACCATGGCTGCGGTTACCCTTGACTCTGCAACACAGACAGGAGCGCCTCCGATGGTGTACTCAAAGACGAACCTGAGTGCGCGAATGGCGAAACGTCATTTTTTCGGATGAATCCAGTTTCTGTTTACAGCATCATGATTCTCTCATCCGTGTTTGGCGACATCGCGGTGAACGCACGTTGGAAGCGTGCATTCGTCATCGCCATACTGGCGTATCACCCGTCGTGATAGTATGGGGTGCCATTGGTTACACGTCTCGGTCACCTCTTGTTCGCATTGACGGCACTTTGAACAGTGGACGTTACATTTCAGATGTGCTACGACCCGTGGCTCTACCCTTCATTCGATCCCTGCGAAACCCTATATTTCAGCAGGATAATGGACGACCGCATGTTGCAGGTCATGTACGGGCCTTTCTGGATACAGAAAATGTTCGACTGCTGCCCTGGCCAGCACATTCTCCACATCTCTTACCAATTGAAAACGTCTGGTCAATGGTGGCAGAGCAACTGGCTCTTCACAATACGCGAGTCAGTTCTCTTGATGAAGTGTGGTATCATGTTGAAGTTGCATGGGCAGCTGTACCTGTACAGGCCATCCAAGCTCTGTTTGACTCAATGCCCTGGCGTATCAAGGGCGTTATTACGGCCAGAGGTGGTTGTTCTGGGTACTGATTTCTCAGGATCTATGCACCCAAATCGCTTGAAAATGTAATCACACGTCAGTTCTAGTATAATATATTTGCCCAATGAATACCCGTTTATCATCTGCATTTCTTCTTGGTGCAGCAATTTTAATGGCCTGTAGTGTAACTTTATTTAACTTGCACAGTTTTATTTCCTTTTCAGTGCTGTGGGAGTGTAGCCTGGCTCTGGCTGCTTTCTCATCATTATTGCTATCCTGCAAGAGTGTTAAAAGGTTACAAACCTTTTAACACTGCCATTGCTTTTAAGAAGGGTTTTCTACACCTACATGCAGTAGTTCCTTGGCATCAGTATTAATTACTACATATTGGATATTTCTTAAAGGTTAATAGTTCTTTTGCTTAATATAATCACAGCTTCATTCACAGCTCTATTACTTTTTGTTTTATTTGCTCTATGTGTAATATACAAATTCCTGTTTTATATGCTTCATGTGAAATCTGGAAAGTTTGTTGCTCACACGCTCCATATGTACCCTGAGGTTGTTTGCTTTCATATATTACTCGATGTATATTTTATCTCTCCATGATTTTGAGGCTTTCTCTAAATGGCGTAGTTACCATTTACGGGCAGTTTACTGCAGGAAATTATCAAACAACATCATTTAGCTAGAAGGAATGTTCAATCAGTCTTGGTGACAGAAAGAGGCTCCCGATTGTAAGTTGCATGCACTAACGCACTTTGTTATAAATCTTTAAGTCCGATGTGGCGCGTTAATAATTCTTGGTATTTACTCTTAAGTCTCAGTATGACAAAGTTGTGCAGTTTTTCTTTTGATGAAATACTGGCTTAAAAAATAAAATAATTTATTTCCTTGGTACGAATATTTTATTGATCTCTGTTGATCCACGGTGGATACGGCACATCGGCCGATCAGGTACTTAACAAAGAAAAATCACGAAACAGCCATATATTTTCAGAAGTTGCTATTTTATTCACACAACCATTTTCGGTATCTCATTAATGTCAATTTCAGGCCCATATGCACTCAACGTGTAGATGGATAATCAGATACGTAGATGCATGTATAACCGGAGCCATCGATACCTACATTACGTGATTTTTTTGTAGCGTGTGTATTTCGACGACTTCGCAACATAGTAACCAGGACTGACTAAAAGTCCTGGAAACCAAATTAAAAAGCGCTGCAAAAAGACATTTATTTGTGACAACCTATCATTTTTATTTTCGATGTCGTATGAAGTCGCAGGGTGAAAACATGTATGAGAAAGCCGCAATGGCAACAGACATCTGCGCATGAATGGTGTGTGGTTAGTTTTATACGTAATCGTATATTAATTTCCATCGCTTGAACAATACACAATGATTATCTGATTATCGTAAACACATAGTAATAGAGGGAATATCTTCCTCAGATCATTAGGCTACAATTGTTACGAACTTTTAGAAAATATTTTTAGATCAGATCCCTACTCATAAAATTTCGGCGGTTGTTCAGGAATATTTTCTGGGAATTTTAGTGTAAGGGACCCGTGGTCTCCATTGCCTCGTTACAGAGCAATGATTTAATTATGATCTATTCAGTTTGTCACCCTAGTTACTTTTATTTATAAGAAAGTATCTCCAAAACAGCGAAAAAGTCAGTAATGCGACGGTAAGAAACATAGAACAACGCAAAAATCGTAAAAGAGATGCAGAAGTAGTGTGATGTGCATGCTATCGATGGGAAGACATCTCAGCATGGCGTCGTTGTGCCATCTTTCCATTGCATTCAATGACCTCATGCACGAGGTCAACGTGACAAACTCTCGCTCAGTAAACATATCCGTATTGCTGTGTATCACAGTCAAGAAAGTGCTAACTCAGCCAGAGAAAAGAGAGAGAGAGAGAGAGAAAAGGAAGTAGTACCGAGCAATACCCAATGCAATCTTGAGGTCGAAGATTTCTGAAAAACAAGTACCATAAGTGAACGAAACAAATGTTTCCAAATGAGGCACAGAGCACATATTGTCGATGTTTTCAGTTTTATGCAGATACTTCCAGAACATTGTAGATAAAAACATAACTGAGGGCAACAAATCAAACGAAATGCGATTAATGAGTAACGAGCCACAGGGGATCATAGGTCTCTGACACTACAATATTCAGAAAAAAGCCTTGAAAAACCTATCAAAATTTGTTGGCGGAGTTCTGGTTCACCCTGTGTACCATCTAATGACGGTTGTTACCGAAACATATCGTAATTTACTACAACATTTAGCGTTCCAGATTGTACGACAGAAGAACTTTGCTTTCGTTATTCATCAGTCACCATTCCCTTAGTAACTGCGGAATCGATTTATGGAGAGCGAACTGTGCGATGAAGAAAGTTGGGAGCAATTTGCTTGCGCACCCGAAGATTGCGTTCTGTGCAGTATAAACGCTGTATTACCCTTCTTAAGAGAACTTAAGATGGAGTGGCCAGGTTGTTAATGCGGATGACGAATTTTAATGGATCTTAGCTTATGTGGTGATCGCTCTGAAGACACATTCGAGAAAAGTCGAGCTCAATTGCACATCCCGCTACCGAGAGTGAGGTTTGCTATGCAGGTTATTTAGGTCACCGGCACGGTAGCTCAGAATGTTCCGCCAGAGGACTTTCTGCCCTCTGTAATAACAAAATGAGTGATATATCAAACGATCAACCTGAAGATGTGCCATGTGCCATCCACCCTGAACAAATCAGTAGTGCAAAGAAAAAAAAACGGGGGTATAGCGATAGCGTCTTTGACAAGTGATCAAAATGTCTGAACCCACGTTAAAACCTCGCCATTGCTTAAACTCTGAATGGCAATGGAAACCACTGCATTAAAGACACATATGTGTCCACAGGACATGTAGCCTCTAATTGATAAAGTACCATGATTATCTTTCCTTTGGCAAAATATTTCGAACTAGTGCCCCACTCGGATCACGGGAAGGGGACAGTCAAAGTGGAGATGAGCATGAGAACAAGACTGGATAACCAACGAAAGGGTAGCGTTCTACGAATCGGAGGAGGAATGTAAGAAGTCTGAACGTGACAGGGCAGCCAACGACAACGATAATTCAGTTGTTCATGTCGACTTCGCAAGCTGAAGTTTAAGAGACAGAGAAGGTATAGGAGTATACTGAACTGGGAATCCAGTACGTAGAGGGAGGTGAAAATCTAATAGTAAGGAAGGTAGTAAAAAAAGGGTTACGGGAGAATATGGGACTGCTAGCAGAAATGAGAGAGGATAAAGGATAATTAAGTACTGTAGTGAATTTCATCTAGTGATAGCGAATACTCTGTTCAAGAATAACAAGGGGAGGCATACTTGGAAAAGGCCATGTGACACGTGAAGATTTCAATAACACTCCATCATGGTCTGGCGGAGCTTCCGAAGGCAAGTATTGGGTTGTGAGGCGTCCCCAGGAGCAGATACAGACTCACATTATAATTTAATATTGACGAAAAGTAGGCTGAAGTTTAAGAGATTAGTCGGGAAAAATCAACGAGCGAAGAAGTGGGATACGGAAATAATAATGAATGAAAAGATACATTGAAGTTCTCTGAGTCGTAGATACTGTGATAATGATTAACTCATTAGACAGTTCAGTCGAAGGGAAATGGACATCTGTAAAAGGAGTTGGAAAGAAAAACATAGGTACAAGGAAGGAAACATCGAAGAAATTAAGGGTAACAGAAGAAATACTTCAGTTGATTAACGAAACAAGGAAGTACAAAAATGTTCCGCGAAATTCAGGAATACAGGAATACAGGCATAAAAATCACTTAGGAATGAAATAAATAGGAAGTGCAGAGAAACTAAGGCAAAATTGCTGCATAAAATGAGCACGTATCGAAAAAGAAATAATTGTCGATTTGGGGAAATATAGAGTAGCTGTAGTAGAAGGTAGGTAACATGCAGTCTGTACAAGTACCAAGAGGGAACAATAAGACTGGAACACCAAGAATGAAGCGCTGCTTGAAGAATGGTGTAAGACAGGGATGCGGTCTTTCACCCATACTACTCAAACAATACAGAGAAGAATCAGTGAGGGAATAAAAGAAAGGTTCAAGGGTGGGAATAAATTTCTGGGTTAAACGCTATCAATGGTCAGAATGGCTGATGACATGATTACCGGCACTAAAAGCGATGAAGGATTACAGGATTTGTTGAATGGAATGAAGGATTTAATGAGTACAGAAAACGAATTGTGAGTAACTCGAAGAAACTTATGAAAAGTATCGGAAATGCGAACAGCGAGGAACTTAACAGCAAAACTGGGGACCACGAAACAGATGCAATTAAGGAATTCTGCTACTTAGAAAAATAGCCCATAATGGTCGGACCAAGGAGGACATAAATAGGAGACTAAGGCTGGCAAAAATGGCTTTCTTGGCCGAGACGAGTCTACTAACATGAAACATAGGCCTTAATTTGAGGCAGAAATTTCTGGTAGTGTACGTTTGGAGGACAGCTTGATATGGTTGTGAACTATGGACTGTAAGAAAACCAGATCAGAAGACAATCGAAGGTTTTGGGATTTGGTACTACAGAAGGCTATTGAAAAATAGGTAGACTGACGAAGAAAGGAATGTGGAGGTTCTCTGCAGGATTGGCCAGGAAAGGAATGTATGGAAAACACTGACAAGAGGGGGGGGGGGGGGCAGGACATAGTAATCCTGTTAAAATACCACGGTATAATTTCAATGATACTAGAGGGAGCTGCAGAGGGTAAAAACTGTTCAAATGGCTCAAATGGCTCTGAGCACTATGGGACTTAACATCTGTGGTCATCAGTCCCCTAGAACTTAGAACTACTTAAACCTAACTAACCTAAGGACACCACACACATCCATGCCCGAGACAGGATTCGAACCTACGACCGCAGCAGTCGCGCGGTTCCGGACTGAGCGCCTAGAACCGCTCGGCCACCGTGGTCGGCTAAAAACTGTGGAGGAAGACAGAGATTGGAATACGTCGAGCAAATAACTGAGGGGTTAGGCTGCAATTACTACTCTGAGATGCCGCGCGGGATTAGCCGAGCGGTCTGAAGCGCTGCAGTCATGGAGTGTGCGGCTGGTCCCGGCGGAGGTTCGAGTCCTCCCTCGGGCATGGGTGTGTGTGTTTGTCCTTAGGATAATTTAGGTTAAGTAGTGTGTAAGCTTAGGAGCTGATGACCTTAGCAGTTAAGTCCCATAAGATTTCACACACATTTGAACATTTTTTTACTCTGAGATGAAGACAAAGAAGAGAAATTCGTGGCGGGTTGCCTCAAACCAGTCAGAAGACGGATTAAAAAGAAATAATAGTGTCCCAAAATTGACTAAACTGAATCTCATGCCCCCATGAGTGTCCTTCTACTCTGCTTCCGTTCTGGATAACAAAAAATCTGGTTGGCTGCAAGTACGCTAAGAACGAACTCTGTGCAATATCTCAAGTCCTGATAAGGCCCACGTACGCCGTTATGCTGGGAGTTATCTAACTAGCTAGAGATAAACACCAAAAACAATGCGAGCTCGCAAGGCAGATCGTCGACAGAATCGGAGACCGCTCGTTTTTGTTAAGAGTGCAGGGATGAATACTAGACTGAGTTTTGCTGGGTGGGCAGCTTTATTCCGCTCCGGAAATATCCGGATCACGTCACGTGATGTGACGTGACGTAACGTTATTTTGCGAAGGGGGGCGTGTCTCTATCCCACTGCTCCGTACTCGCTGCATACTGACAGTTGTGGGAGCAAGTGCACCGTTTCGCTCTCTGAGTCAATGGCTGTAGCACACCTGTTACGAAAACTGAAGCCTCCTGGTCTCACGGAATCCTAGTAATATTCTGTAAGAAAAGTCGTAACGTCGCAGACAAATTCCAACCGAAAACAATCAGGTCACTTGCCATAGGAACTAAAAAAATTACTCTTCAGAGGAACACCAATAAATTAACATTTAGTTCATATGCGTAGTAGGAACTAAGTATTGGTTCAGCTGAGAACGATGATAAAATGAATGAGAGGCTGCAACAGCACGACAGTAATTACGGCTGCAGGAAAGATACACGCCAGCGTAACTGCTGCCCCTTCGTACACGCGCTGCGTGGCAGACGCTGTTTTATCGAGCAAAACGGAGCTTTGTGTTGGCTTCGCGTCGCGGGGGTTGGCAGCAAGCGGCCCCGACGCGGCGGGGTCAGACGGGGGCCAGACGGCGCATTATTGAGGAGGCGCCCTGGAAAGCCCGCTTCCCTCATGCAGGTGGGGGACGGCGCGCTACTTTACGACTGGTGTTGGCTCGCTGGCTAGTGTGATGAGCGGCTAATGCGATTCCGCAGGGCGTCGCACGCAGTCCGGGTACGGAATTACTGACAGAGGTGTGTGTGCTGGGAGCCGGAGAGCTCCCACTGTTCCCAGAGCTCGGCACTGCAAGAGCCTGGTATTTACTCTATTCATCACCTCGTGTGAATAAAGAAATCGAAGGTAACAACGTGGCTCATGGATATGAGGTAACAGAGCGAAGTGACGAACACAGTTCGTAATCGTGAGGAACGGGTTTAAAATACACCCGGCCTCTCCAGATAGAAGTTTTCTGTGGCCTCCCTGGGTCATGAGTAACTCAAACCTACTGAATGGTACCACTGATTCTGGAAGGAGTCGACGACGTGGCCATTAGACATAGAGCCCAAGTACAGATTGGGAGAAGACAGGGAAGGAAGTTATCTGAGTCCTCTTCAAAGAAACATTCAGTTTTTTTTCCCATAGGCGATTTAGGGAAATCACCAAAACTATAAATTAAAATGCGTGTGCGTGTTTTTGGAGCTTTCGGGTGTTCAACGCCGGTGCTGTCAGCGCTCTGTAAGTGGGAACAGCTGGACGGGCATTTGAACTGGTGATCTCCCGAACGCCAAACTTCCGATTAGGCCGCAGATGATTTTCTTTCCCCAGTGACAATTTGTATGCAGGCACCACAAAATCTATGCGGTGAATGCTGGGATGTCTCCTCAGAAAAGACTAAAGTTGAATTCCTTCCTAATTGTTTTTAAAATAACAAACTAGACTACTGGCCATTAAAAGTGCTACAACAACAAGAAATGCAGATGATAAACGGGTATTCATTGGACAAATATATTATACTAGAACTGACATGTGATTACATTTTCACGTAATTTGGGTGCATAGATCCTGAGAAATCAGTACCCAGAACAACCACCTCTGGCCGTAATAACGGCCTTGATACGCCTGGGCATTGAGTCAAACAGAGCTTGGATGGCGTCTACAGGTACAGCTGCCCATGCAACTTCAACACGATACCACACTTCATCAACAGTAGTGACTGGCGTATTGTGACGAGCCAGTTGCTCTGCCACCATTGACTAGACGTTTTCAGATGGTGACAGATCTGGAGAATGTGTTGGCCAGGTCAGCAGTCGAACATTTTCTGTATCCAGAAAGGCCCATACAGGACCTGCAACATGCGGTCGTCCATTATCCTGCTGAAATGTAGGGTTTTGCAGGGATCGAATGAAAGGAAGAGCTACGGGTCGTAACACATTTGAAATGTAACGTCCACTGTTCAAAGTGCCGTCAATGCGAACAAGAGGTGACCGAGACGTGTAACCAATGGCACCCCACACCATCATGCCGGGTGATACGCCAGTATGACGATGACAAATACACGCTTCCAATGTGCGTTTGAAACGTCCCCTTTGAACAATTGTACACGACTGTGCTTAACCTGACACACAATGTTTTTAGCGCAACGCAATCTGACTATCAAAGATCCCTGCAAAGGAATGGCCCTGAGTAACATTAAACTATACCTTTCACAAATAACTTACCTCACAAAAACTTCATTACTGGAACTACTGCAATAACATTGTTGTACTGTAAAACAGTTGTGGCATGCATGTAGATTTGCACCAAGTATTTCGCAGCTGCAATTAACTAGATATTATTTTCAGTGTTATGTTAATGTGTTCTCTTATTTTTGCTCTTCAAATTGTGTTTTTTTGTGTTGTCGTGTGAAATATTGTGACAATAATGGCGTGTGAAAAACGTAACACTAGGCTCCAAACTAAACTGAGAAATGACAGTGAAGACGAAAGCAGTGTGTTAACGCCACCATGTAATGAATTAACTAATGTTCAACATAGTAATTTGGTAATTGTCCATAGGGAAATGGAGTGGGCTGCAAACAATGGCGTAGGCAGTGAAACAATTAGTGAACAGGGAAGCATTATCGATCGATCGGTCGGCAACAGCTCGCCTCAGGAATCCGAAATGACAGAACACAATATTGCAAATACTGTAGACTTAGGTTTTGGGTCCTCACTGTTTTCTCAAATAAGTCAAGATACATTTTCTGCTTGTCAAAATGTGAATGTTGCTGGTGCAAATGCACTGCCGAAAAGCATAGAGAAATAGATTTCAGACACTAATGCATTGTTATTACAATTAATGCAACAAATGGGACAAAATCTTCAAAAGTTAGACACAATGGAACAGAATCTTCAAAAGTTAGACACAATGGAACAAAATCAGAGACAAACACTGCAAAAACTGCAAAAGTTAGACACAATGCAACAAAATCTTCGGAAGTTAGACACCACACTTGAACAAACACGTGAAGATTTAACTACTGAGTTACATAACATTGAATCGAAATGTCAAAAAGTCTGTAATGACGTAAAAACACAAATTTGTGAGCATTTTCAGCCTATTTCTTCGCGGCATGAAAATGCATTACAGAATCACGAAGCAGCCATAAAAGAGCTGCAAACCATTGTTCATGAAAATCATGAGACCTTGTGGGCTAAAATTGACTCAGTTGCATCTACTGATTCGGTTACACAACTGGCAAAAACTCAGGAAAACTTAAAGAACACAGTAGGTTCGATTTCAACACAAATGGACACTCTGAAACTTCGTTCAGAAAAACACACTGAGGAAATGTGTTCACTATCGGAGAAAGTAGCCGAACTTTCGGATCAGGTCACTAACTTATCTACAAAGGTAGATGATGATCTGAATGACTCAAGACCCGTAGCCTTCACTGACACAGAAGAGTATGAACAAATAAGAAAATTCAAACAAAATCAAAATCAAATCAATACACAGTACAAAAGAGAAATCCGGGAAGTACAAGATCAGTTGACACAGGTAATACAAGAATTACGTATTTCAGAGGACACTCGTGCCCCAATACGGGAAGAGGGACATAGAAATACGGAAAAGCCACAAAATAATAACACAGGGCATTTCGGTAATTATGAAAGGAATTGGCAAGGTGCACCGAATTTTGAGATGGAACCGCCGACACGACGTAACAATGACCGATATGTGACTCGCCGACATGATGATTTTGACTATAAGCTGTTCATTACTACACGTAAATTCAAAACATTTAAGTATCCCAGCAGGGTCGCCATATGAAACGTCCCCTTTGAACAATTGTACACGACTGTGCTTAACCTGGCACACAATGTTTTTAGCGCAACGCAATCTGACTATCAAAGATCCCTGCAAAGGAATGGCCCTGAGTAACATTAAACTATACCTTTCACAAATAACTTACCTCACAAAAACTTCATTACTGGAACTACTGCAATACAGCGAGCGCCACTACTGCCAGCTAAATAAAAGATTCAAACTACTGAAGGCACTAACTACTAATAGGGATAGTTAGCAAATGAAAGATATTAATAGAGAACAAACACTGTATTTACCTTAATATCATCAAAAGTCATAATATATGTAATTTCAAAACTCCGCCATCTCTCTCCTCACATCCACCACTGCTGGCGGCTCATCTCCAACTGCCAACGCTACGCACTGTTCACATCCAGCTGCCGCTGCCTAACACTACAATGGCAGACAACAATGCAAACTAGCCACAGGCTGCACACAGCACAGCCCGTGATTTTCATACAGAGCGCTACGTAACGTTGCCAATAAGAAAATATAAACAGCCTACTTAGAGCGCTACGTAACGTTGCCAATAAGAAAATATAAACAGCCTACTTACACGTTCACCGTGATGTCGCCAAACATAGTTGCGACCATCATGATGCTGTAAACAGAACCTGGATTCAGCCGAAAAAACGACGTTTTGCCATTCGTGCACCCAGGTTCGTCATTGAGTACACCTTCGCAGGCGCGCCTGTCTGCGATGCAGCATCAAGGGTAACCGCAGTCGTGGTCTCCGAGTTGGTAGTCCATGCTGCTGCAAACGTCGTCGAACTGTTGGTGCGGACGGTTGTTGTCTTGCAAACGTCCCCATCTGGTGACTCAGGGATGGAGACGTGGCTGCACGATCCGTTACAGCCATTTGGATAAGATGCCTGTCATGTCGACTGGTAGTGATATGAGGCCGTTGGGATACAGCACGGCGTTCTGTATTATCCTCCTGAACCCATCGATTCCGTATTCTGGTAACAAACGTTGGATCTCGACCAACGCAAGCAGCAATGTCGCGGTACGATAAGCCGCAATCGCGATAGGCTACAATCCGGCCTTTATCAAAGTCGGAAACGTGATGGTACGCATTTCTCCTCCTTACACGAGGCATCAAAACAACGTTTCACCAGGCAACGCCGGTCAACTGCTGTTTGTGTACGGGAAATCAGTTGGAAACTTTCCTCGTGTTAGCACGTTGTAGGTGTCGCCACGGGCGCCAACCTTGTGTGAATGCTCTGAAAAGCTAATCATTTGCATATCACAGCATCGTCTGCCTGTCGGTTAGATTTCGCGTCTGTAGCACGTCATCTTCGTGGTGTAGCAATTTTAATGACCAGTAGTGTACTTTGTGTATAAAGTTGCGTCAATGGAGTGATCCTTTCTTCATGTTACTGGCCTTGTACTTTAAGGAAAACACTGACAAGAAGGGAGAGGATTACAGGACATGTGTTAAGATATCAGGGAATAACTTCCATGGGACTAGAGGGAGCTGTAGAGAGTAACAAGCAGAGGGAGACAGAGGTTGGAATACATCCAGCAAATAATTGAGGACGTAGGTTGCAATTGCTGCTCTGAGATGAAAATATTGGCACAGGAGACAAATTTATGGCGGACCGCATCAGACAACTCAGAAGACTGATGATCCAAACAAAAAATACATTTCTTAATGCGCATTTGATAGACAAGATATCCAGTCTAGGCAATTATGGCGTCATCATTACTGCCAAGACTAAGCGCTTTGTCAGCAGTCAGGCAGCGGTATTTCAAGCAACACCACACCATACGCACTGTTACTGCACAGCCAGGAGGTAGAGAGAAATCTATTAAGACTACCACGGTTAAGATTCTAAGATTAAGTGGTTGACACAAGAGAAGAACTAATGGAAGGCCGCATCAAATCATTCGGGAAACTGATGATGAAAAACGTTGTACCTAGCAAAGATGACGATGGTAATCGTCGAAAGCTTGAGGTTTTACCCAGAATTGACGAGGCAAGAAGTCAGAGAGTGTTTTATACAAGAATGTAGACTCAAGAAGCTTCGGTCTCATATTAGTTTCTTGCATGGGGAGAACACTGCTCCCCAGGTTCGTCAAATGGAAAAGCTGCACGCTAAATAGGCACAGTTGCGGAGTAATTTTGTAGCAAAGCAAAGGTGTTGAGATAAGGAGATCATATCTAAGTTTCCTGTGATCAAACACCATATAACGTCGCCAGATGTAAAGGGTATTTCACGGACGAGTAGCTTGGCGTTTGTTAAAGGGAAGATGATGGGTACAAGGTAAAAACTGGATGTTAACCATGCTGCTTGTATAACGGCCATCTCTTTTTATTAGCAGCTCTCTCAGTTCTCGACTAGGAGTGGATTGGTGTGTCGACGGTGGCTCAGCAAAGAGTCATCACACCAGTCTTACTGCAAAACATGCACAAAAATTTGATCAATTTGCAGTTACACAAAGAACGATGTCATCTCGCGGAACAACCTTTCGGACAAGAACCTAGACGAAGGAATCATTTCGGCCATGAATAGAGACCTAAACGTGGCTCCTACACCACGAACTGTTACTTGTTGTTGTTATTATTAGCAGAGCTGAACAGGCGTTGCAGCATCCCTCACACGGCGTCGCTGATCAACATTTATATCTACATCTACATCTATACTCCGCAAGTTCCCTTATGGTGCGTGTCTGGTGGTAGTTTATACACAACTATCATTTCCCCCCTTTCCTATTCTAATCGCGAGCGGTTTGCGAGAAGCACGATTGCTGTCAACCCTCTATGTGAGCTCGAATCTCTCTAATTTTCCATTCATGGGTTTTTCTCGACCTATACGTAGGGGGAAGCAATGCGTTGGTTCACCATTAATGAACGGTCTCACAGTTTTAACAGCAAATCACATCGTTACGCGGAACGCCTCTCTTGAAGCGCCTGCCACTGTGGTTGGCTGACAATATCCGTGACTCTTTCGCGCTTCCTAAATGAGCCTGTAACGAAACGTGCTGCTCTTCTTTAGATCTTCTCTATTCCCTCTATCAATCCTGCTTTGTATGGATCCCATGCCGACGAACAGTATTCAAATATTAATCAGACGGGCGTTTTGTAAAATATCTCCAACACTTCCTAGGAGTCTTCCAGTCTTCCATCTCCATTATCTGCGATTAGTCTTAGGTGGTCGTTCCACTTTAAATCGATCCGCAGGCACGTTGATGCTCGTGTAGACGTGGTTGGTGTAGTCATAGTTGCTGCATATGGTGTTGGTGCAGGTTTGGTTGTGGCTTGAATAGTTGAGGCGGGCAGGCCGCGGTGGCCTAGCGGTTCTAGGTGCTTCAGTCCGGAACCGCGCGACTGCTACGGTAATTGGTTCGAATCCTGTCTCGGGCATGGATGTGTGTGATGACCTGAGGTTGGTTAGGTTTAAGTAGTTCTAAGTTCTCGGGGACTGGTGACCTCAGATGTTAAGTCCCATAGTTCTCAGAGCCATTTCAACCAAGTTCAGGCGGAAGCTTCTTCTTCTGGATCCAGACGTATTGGTGATGGTGGTGGAGAAGGAGTAGCGGTAAGGGTTCGTGGCGCTGGTGACGGATGCAGTTCTAATGATGATGGTGGTGGCTGCCGCGGCGGTGGCGGCGGCCGCGTTGGTGATTATGGTGGTGGTGGCGGTGGCGGTGGAGGCAGTGGAGCTGTAGCTTACAATGGAGTGACATTATTTAAAAGTAGGCGTCTGGTAAGTTTGGGGATACTATGTGTCAGTGGGAAGATGGATAGAGCCATTCGAGTAGTGAAGAAGGATTGAAAGTGGGGAGAACAGCTGGGGTAGTGAGTAGAGGATAAAGTGGTAAATTGAGGTGGGAGTGGAGTACAGATGCGAGGAGATGATTGTGGATATTTTAGTCATGGGTTTGTACATTGTAGACTATAAGCGCAGTGACACTGAAACTGGAAGGTGGGATAACCTCGACGATTGTAGTGAGACGCTGGCAATGGAACAGTGATGACTGGTGGCATAACACTATACTTCAACAGAACAAATAGTCCTGCTAATAGAAAGGCTACGTATAACACTATTTACTGGGAATTGTGCCTATAGAATAATGTTAATCCTTTTGCAGGATTTGACCTTTATGTATGACTAATGGATACGGAAATCAGACTATTAGTTTATTTTCCTATGAGTTTTCTAACTGTTAGAACGAAACGCAGTAAAACGGGATAATACTGAATCTAGGATCTTTCTGCACCAAATTCATTAAGTGGTTTATCTAATGGATTTACGGTCTCCAGCCTATCTACGCAAAGATTTTCAGAAACGTAGAAGTAAATTTGGTGAACTTTCCTGCTGTTCCTTAATACAACTTCACAAATATATATAACTTTGAGGACATGGTTCTGAGAAAGACACAATAATGTTTTAGCTACAACACCAACTTACATACCCATACAATTTTGGTCTAGAAGAGCCATTAATTTTTAATTATTACTATGTGCAAAAGACAAAAAAAAGACTGGCCAGGGGGGACTTCTGTGTTTGCATTTTGTATAAGCAACAAATTAAATATTCTAACAGCATAATACACACATTTAAATATATTAAGACACTTTGTTTGGAACTTTCTCTTAAGAAATGATCTCTCAAAAGCAAAAGTTAGGGATGATGTAGTCACTTCTATTGTCATACACTATTTATATGAGACCCTAATTCAGTGATACTGAGACAAATAAGCAATTTGCTTGTAGTTTGTACTTTACTGAATTTCATTTATAGCTGTAAGAATCTTATCTGTCGTTTACTCAAAACTTATTTACCCACTTTCACTTTACTTATTGCCACAAAGAGAGGAAGAATACTAAACCGTAAAATTTGTCTGAAATTATCTACTTCAGTATTTAAGCAAAATTTCACTTTAGCACATCTATTACATAAATCATACAGTACTTTTACTTTCAGTTTAAAAGTTAATTCACAACAATTGTTTTCAGACATTTATTGATGATGAAAATTAGTGCTTGTAGATAATGAATGAAGCATAATGCACTTCAAATGTTTTTATAATAAGTTTATTCGGAATAATCAAGCACCAAAAAAGGACCCTATATAGGTGTACAATTAGGAATAAATAACAGGATGAATAAAATTTTATGTTTAACACAATACTTATTTAAAAAAATTAATTTTGAATTTAGGTTCACGTTTCTATAATTCCACATACACAGTTCGTGACCTGTTGGCTTTAGGCGTTGTCTGTGGCGGATAGCAATAGCGGCTGTTAGTACGGCGTACGAGTTTCTTGGAGTACGGACTAATTAATTCTTCTTCGCGTCTTTTTAACGCCCATAACACAGCCTAGTAGCTTGTACCAAGGTCTTAACAATTCAATAGTCGTTATCCGAGGCTATTGTCCGACCATTTTCAGGCAAGGCACCGCCTGCTACCTCCGAGTGTTGCCTCTTTCACTGCTGTCTACGGACTTTGTCCACTTGTTCCCACTCGGTCTACAGATAGCGCGCCTAAAACCCAAGCCACCTTTTACGCTTCCCACTGTAATCTCCGTCCAATGCAAAAGAACTGCATCTCTTACGTAACGCATATCCTACACATTGTCTCTAAGCGTGTACTATCTTGTACAAATACAAAGCACAAATATATTAAATTACACACACAAACATTTTCATTTCATTAATTTATGACAAAATGTTATTTAGTAAATTATACATTTCACATATTTCCTTACAAAAGTTGCAAACATACATTAACTTCACATATATAATGCGTTTCAAATAGTCTATGCATATCACAGCTATATTACGAAAAATATTAAACGCAAATTTCTTTTTATAAATTTAGATAACTGGAAAACAATGTTATAGTGGAAAAGACGAGGACTGGCAATGACTGCCATCGGGTACAATGGCTTGCAGTGACGGCGAAGGCCGGTAGCAAATACCATGTCTGGCATCAAAGACGATGACTAGAACGGCGATGGTGAGGTGAGGAGCCTTTCTTCTGTCAATTTTTCAATCCTGAAAGCAACCCAGACAGTTATTTTTCCGAGGGGAGGATTGGTTCCACCCCCAGATGAATGACTTATACATTCAGAGTTTGTTATTATAGAAGCTCTAGAAATTATATCTGCTGTCCTGCTTGAAGCTGTTCTCGCACGTTCTAGAAATTAGAAGGTGCGATAACAGCAAACATAATTTTAGTGGTGCACGGAAGAGAGCTCTCGATGATGAGAAGAAACAGAGAAATTAGCCGTACTGTTCACTTTCTTACAGGAGAATAGCCCCACAAGCGCTGATATTGACACCATCTATAGGCATCATGACGTATCAAATCTGATAGTTAAGACGGCTCTCTCATTGAATAGGAATAGCTGAGCCGTGCGTGGCTCATGTTTGTGCCATCTATTATTTAACATCTTGTTTTTACCATACGGCCGCCTCGTCATTTTAAATTCAGTTACTGGTGTCACTGAATTGTTGTCTTGCTTGCCCGTGAGTGGCAGCACAAGAGCGTATCGATAAGTGCTCTGTTGTACCATCTCTGGAGCGACCGATACTATTTTCGGGTCGTCGTGTGTGTGGTAGTCAGTTGGAGAAGGACCAGCAGTGCAGTCGGGACGCAGCAGCAGTGCAGTCGGGGTCGGAGCCCCAGTGAGGTCCGCACAGCCAGTACCAGCGGGAATGACCGTTGGTTGGTCGTTCGGTCGGTTGTCTTATCGGCGACGTGTATTTGGGTCGGCTCTTTCCTGTGTAGAGATGTCGTTTGTGTTCCCTCTGCATGGTTGGGTCCGAGCCAGTGTCTCGCGGACGTGGTCCGTCCGAAGGAAGTCGGTCAGTTGGAGACGCACCAGCAGTGCAGTCGCGACGGAGCAGCAGTCGCGGACGGACCAGCAGTACAGTCGGTCGGTTGGTGTGGAGCAGCAAGCAAGACCCCGCCGCGCGAAGTCGGCTGGAGCCGCTGGCGGCGTGCACATGCGGCTGGAGTGTGAGGTGCTGCTTGCCAGTGCTACGAAGTTTTTCGCCCACCGACCTTGGAAATGAAAGTTGAGTCCCCACATAACTTACTATCGAGCCTCAACTGTTTACATTTCTTCTTTTGATCCTGGTTGTCGCTTTTGGGACATTCCTGGGAGCACCAACGTGTGTGTATTTAAGTTGGCTAAGATTCCAGCCGTCTTCCTGTGGAATTTAACTTAATTTAGTCCCTGTTATCGAAGTTCATCAGTGGCTTCTCCTGCCTTGTGGCCGCTGACGTTCCAGTTTCCTGACCTGGTCGTTGACGTGATTTTAGGCAGTGAATTTTCGCCGTCGTGTTGTGCTCTCCAGCGCGGCGTGTAGTTCGACAGCTGAGGTGTTGGTGGTCGGTGTGGGCGCCAATCTTCTATGTGTCGTTTTATTGAAATCTTGTGGTCGTTTTGTTGGTTGCGTGTCGTAGAACTGATCTGGTCGATTCGTAGGTCGGCTCGGTTCTTATAGGGGCTTCAGCCGAATTTTTCATCAAATCTGTTAAGGAATTAAGCCGTTAAATTGTTGTGTTGATGTGTGGCTTTCAGCCGAGTTTTATTACCTCTTAAATTAATGTTCTTGTCTCGCCCTTAAGGCATACGTTTGTGATGTTTTTGTATGGGGCCTTCAGCCGAATTTGCGTCAATTGTTTTAGATAAGGCCATCTGCCATTGGTTTGAAACAATTCTTATTGCTTAATGCCGGCCGGAGTGGCCGTGCGGTTCTGGGCGCTACAGTCTGGAACTGAGCGACCGCTACGGTCGCAGGTTCGAATCCTGCCTCGGGCATGGATGTGTGTGATGTCCTTAGGTTAGTTCTAGGCTACTGATGACCTCAGAAGTTAAGTCGCATAGTGCTCAGAGCCATTTGAACCATTTCATTGCTTAATACGCGGCCTCCAGGCGAGTTCCATTATAATTAAAGTGCAAAGACCTTCAACCTGTTTAGATTGAAGATTTAGAAAATATTTTTGGGTGAAACCTCCAGAAGAACATTCTATGTCAATTTCTTACTTAGGCCTTGCGTCTTGGATTTTGAGTGTGGCCTTCAGTCAATCAAAGGAGATCCATTACAACTTTGAGTGTTTGGCATTCTTGTGTAATATTGTGTGGAGAAATAAAGTTTGTATGTTAAATGCAACTGACAGGAATTCATTTTGGCCCTTTTCCACAACTTAATCCGCTCTGTCCTGCTAGCCCCGGCATTTCAATAACATCTCTGCCACCACGTTCGCCACTTGTTGCCATTGCCACTCCGACTGCGAAAGGCCGAGAGGACAGCGGTGGACGGACGCTACATCCTTCGCCGGACTGCAGTAAAACGACTACGTCTTCACAATAAGGCATTGCCTGGAACCGCTACTGCGACAGCAACAGCCTCTGTCCACACGACACCGCCAGCTACCTGAACAACACCATGGGAAACGACTACCTGTTGGTTGTTTGCAGGACCTCTCCACAACACTCTAGCACCATCTACTGTGCCACCAACTGCCTGAGCAACGGTACCATCACCGCCAGCAATCGAAGCATCAACCGTAACATCACCAGCGGTGTCATCAGTCGTAGCATCATCAACGATAACAGCAGTCACAACATCACAAGCATCAGCCTCACCGCCTCCAGTAACAACACTAGTTATAAGGCATGCAATGGAATGAACACTATCAGACATTGATGACATGGAGGTCGAAATCACTCCAGTAACAGTACCTTCTCTTCATTATTATTAGGCAAGTACCACCACACATTCCTTAATACTAAGAAACTCATCAGTCCCATTTAACAATATACAGGGTGAAGAAAAATTCGCGCACTCGAATTTCGCAGCGCGATTCCTCACATACTAGCAATACAAAACTGTCTCTCACAAAATTTCGTCCTGGGCATATTTCTGGTATTAAATGGACGTTGAGGAGTGGCAAGCCGGTGGCACTGTAATCACATTTACGGTAACTACCTGTGTCACTAGAGCTTGGTACCGTCGTGCAGTTGGTGCAGTGCTTTGGGTTAGCGAACAGAAGGTCGAGGTTTCGATATTGGGTCTAGGCGCGTATGTTTTTATTTGCTAAATGCAGTCTGCGTGGTATGGTATCTGCCATCTTAATCGTCACTGAGCGACGAAAGTGGATCTTCTACAAAACGTTTGCACTTATATACCACGAATAAAGAAATGAAAGTAGAATCGTTTCCATTGGTCAGCTTTCAAAGAAGCCTTTTGCACGTTGTGGATGACAATTGCTTTGCGTCACTGCATCTCAGTACTGAAAGGCATAATTAGTGGTTCCACGTTGATAATACATACGGATGGTAACCGCGTTTGGAAATTATTTGCAAAGCACGTTGGTAGCCCTACTGATGATGTAAGGCCCTAATAAAATGAAATGGACCTAAATGTGATAAGAATAATGGTTGACAGTAATCGATGGGACGATTGGTGGGGGAGTACACAGCAAACCGATTTGGAGTCTAGTAAATGCAGAGGTGCGAAACAATACACGTCCACGACGTGCAAAAAGCGTCTTTGAAAGCTGACTAATGAAAGTGATTGTACTTCCTTTTCTATGTTCGTAGCACATAAGTGCAAATGTTTTGTGGAAGACCCACTGTAATCACTGTGTGACGATTAAGACGCCAGATACCATAGCACGCAGACAACGTTTAGCAAATAAAATCAAATACGCCTCAACACAAAATCGAACCCTCGGCCTCCTGCAAGCTTACCCAAAATCTAACTACTACACCAACTGCAGAGCATTGCTCAGATATGTGGACACTGGCAGTTGTCGTACATGTGATTACAGCGTTGCCATGTTGCCACTCCTTAACGTTCATTTACTGCCAGAAATATGCGCAGGACGAAATTTTGCGACGGACATTTTTGTATTACTATAGTGCGCGTCATATATCTTGGCGGCCGAGTTTAGGTTCGTTCTGCGCATCTGACGTCACAAAACACAGTAAGCCAATGAACAGAGAACGACGTTGCCAGATCTCGACTGCAGTGCAGAGCACGGACGAGTGTCTTGAGTTTTAGAAACGTTCAGTCATAAATAAAGTAATAGAACAAAAGCAATGTCTTGATAGCAGATTTTCTTTTATAGAAAGTTTGGAAAAAGCATTCTTTATACCAACTGCTTCATATTCTATTAATTAATTAAACCAAACAAGCAATAAGACTCCTAATTCAGGCGATAGCAAGGAAAGGTGTTTGTTTCAATCTCACGAACTGCTTTTTCGCAATAAAGAACAGCGGTAATTGTTTATTTCCTATTGTACTTCAACGAAGCGTGAGTAATTCATAGTCATACCAACAGTGTTTATAAGTAGTTGCGTGAGTGTTAGAGTACTTATGGAGTAACTCCATTCTATGAGCTGAGGTAGCGGAACGGTTAAGGTGTTGGGCTGCCAAGCGAAAGGTTGTGAGTTCAAACCTTGAATGGTGCTTCATATTTTCTTTATTTTAAAACAATATTGGAGTGCCTTACTTCACGAATTTTATTCGTTTGAATGAAATTTCTAGTGCTTTGCCTCTTCATCAACTTTTTCGCTGCTGCAGACACGTGCTCCCCGCATTCCGCGCTGTGCGCGATTTTGTCATCACTGCACTTCTCGCCTGTGCAGACACATGGTGTTCCCACTGCTTTGACACACTTATCATTCGATTTCACAAAAACTATTTGGCCAAAAAATTTGATTTTTTCACGTCTTCTTGACTGGTACCTTCCCCCCATAAATGACTTAATTTTGTTTTGATGTGCAGCATTAAATGTAGTAAACCATTGCACGAAATTTTGAAGAGTTTGCAGAGGTAAAAGTCCATAGCGTATACTTTCCGTATGGTCGATTTTAGTTGCCACAATGTTGAGAATGAAATGTGGACAAGATACCTAAATTTCATATAATATTTACTGTATAACAATATCTCATTTAATTTAAGTACCACATAGGTGTCGTATGTAATATTGAGAAATATTCCGTCTTTCGCGACTGTAATAAAAGTTTTATTTACCCAGGGCGCGTTTGGCTTTATTCTAAAGCACTTCCATCGGTGAAAGCTATGGCACATACACAATGGTATTCATGTTCTATTTCTTGTTTTTGTTCCACAGTCGCAGTTTTACCAATGATATTGAAATATATCCCTCTTCTGCAACTGTAATAACCGACTTATTTAGACCAGACGCGTTTCTCTCTTTTGAAGCATCATAAGAGGACTGTATTTTGTGTCCTCCATTGCCAAGTCACCTTTCGTAGTTTTGTGCTGCGGTAGCACAATATTCAACGTTTGTGTTGGCTCATCAGTGTTTTAGCAAATAAATGCTGTTTGTGTGTGCCACACACAAAATTATATTTGACATAGCTCTGAGCACTTCACTGACAGACGATATATTCAAGTCCTAATGTTTTTGTAATTCCACAGTTTTGTTTAATGTATTTTGTCTACTTCCTTTTGATTGATTGAAGTGCTTTAAAATAAAGCCAAACGTGCCCAGTGTAAGTAAAACTTTCGTTACAGTCGCGAAAGGTGGAATATTTCTCAATATTACATACGAAACTTATGTGGTACTTAAATTAAATGAAATATATAGCTATCTTGTCCACATTTCATTCTCAACATTGTGGCAACTGAAATCGACCATCCGGAAAGTAGACTCTATGGACTTAACCTCTGGAAACTCTTCAAAATTTCGTGCAATGGTGTACTGTATTTAATGCTGCATAATAACTGCGTTGAACATCGAAACAAAATTAAGTCATTTATGGGGGTAAGGTATCAGTCAAGAAGATAGGTAAAAATCTAATTTTTGAGCCAAATAGTTTTTGTGGAATCGAATGATAAAGAGTGTCAAAGCAGTCGGAACACAATGTGTCAGCACAGGCGAGCAGTGCAGTGACAAAATCGCCCACAGCGCGGAATGCAGGGAGCACGTCTTTGTAGCAGCGAAAGGGTTACTGCGGCCGTGGTGGCTTTACTTCATGAACTGCGCGCTTCCCCCTAAACGTAAGCTTGCGAACTATGCTATACTATGGCGCTGCTTCTCTTGGCGCGTGCGTCGTGTGCAACTGGCAACGCAGCAATCTCCCGCGTCTAGGCGGGCATGCGCGAGCCGCCAAGATAAAAGAATTGAACTTATAGTATGTGAGGAATCGCGCTGTGAAGTCTGAGTGCGTGAATTTTTATTCACCCGGCACTGCAAATCTAGCTACTTATTCCTAGGAAAGACTTAGTCATTATAAAAATCCAGCACTATACAATACATTCATTCCTTCAGAATTGTCCCCTCTTTTAGAAGAAATGCTTTTTTAACACACTTTTCGCCAGAATAAACAACACATCCATGCCAACCCCCAAAAGTTCACAGCAGTACTTAAACATGTTGATTTAGAGTGCACGGACGAAAGCAGTTAATATACACTAAAATCGAATTAATGAACATAAGGCACTGCGCATTCGAAATGATAATAGACCTCGATAATTAGTAAGACCGTTTCCAGAATTACCCGACACCATAAACAAACTTATAAAAAATGTAGCCTTGATTTAACGCAGGAAGCATCCTGTAGAACTTAAAATGAAATCATATTCGCAATTTGGCTTTTAGTTTTTATTATTTACTTAGTTCACTATCGCGATTTCGGCTGTAGAGCCATTTTCAGGTGCAAGATGAAAACTGAAACCAATAAAACTTGTGGATAACAAAGTGCAAGACATAATGTGTTATAATTTGACAAATACAATATGAGGAGCATTACATACAAAGTCCGAATGACATGCTGTCATAGAAATATTACAAAATACAGGGTGTCCCAGCTATCTTGTCCACCCAAAATATCTCTGGAACAATAACAGCTATTGGAAAACGACTTTCACCGGTATCAATGTAGGGCTGGGGCCCATGAATATACATATTTGGAAACACTCTAAAACGAAAGCATATGAGTTTTTTAACACAAACTTATGTTTTTTTAAATAGACCTGCTGTATTTTTTCTTCAGCAATCCATAGCATGACAAAGCACATACACAATGGCATTGATTTCATCGCAATATTCCCATTACATCCCGAAATATTAAGACGCGAAGTTGACGTTTGGAACACCCGACATGCGCTGCTAGCGCACGTCCTGAGGCCCAGGCGTGTGTAACCTCCCCCTCACTTATCGACCTTAATGACAGTGAAAATTTAAAGCGCGTGTACCTAACAGAAATTTGGGAAAAGCAATCGTCACCGAAGTTAATCTGTCGGTAAAGAGGGAGGAAAGGGTTACATCTAAATGAAAGGAAAAATGCAAATGGAACTGGTGGAAATTAATTTTGAAAAGGGGTAAAGTTAATAAAGAAAGTAAATGTGCGGCCGTTACGTTAACAATTAACGAGCGGTAATTAGATATTTGAGATTTGGGGGAAATTATGGTCGCCAGTCCTATGGACAATTACTATAGTAACTGAAAAAGAAAGGTTATTACACATATAATTAGCACTAGAAGCGTGGCAACTGAAGGTTGACACGTGTAGTGTGAAAACTGAAAGTTTGTCAGAAGTAATAAATTTCGCTACACTCTTACTTAATTTAGCAAAAGAATAAATAAAACCGGAAAATTCAAAGTTAATTTAGTGACTGAAATTAATACTGAGCTTTGTTTCTGAAGCACATCGAAATTCCGTAAAATACGGTTAGTCTTGGGCTATCTCAACAATCATTTCAAAAGCTACTTGAATCTACGCAATTTAGAAATAATAGATTTAACTTTGAACTTGAATTAAATGATTCTGAACAATTAACAATAGTAAAATTTAGTATGTACGAAGCTGAGGTGCAGTCACAGGTAAGCTAAAATACGGTAACAAAACTCGCACTCTTAATTTGTGCTAGTGTAATCTAAATATAGTAGCCAGCTATGTATACCTTAACTGAACTTTGAAATTAAAGCAGTAAAATCGAATGATATTACTTTAATGCTGGCGTTTGAATTTCAATGACACTCGGGTTCATTCCGGAAAAGGAAGGGACCCTGCTTGGTAATGCAATTGGGACAATGAGCAACAATAGTTCATGCTACGTTGCTGTAATTTAGTGAGAAAAATTTAACAGTTTGAAAAGCTGAGATCTGCCATACAGTTCTAAAACTTTACGTGCTACCAGTCTTCCTTGTTGGATGATTGAAGGTTTGAAGTCGTCGATTGAGGAGGTGGCGACAGTCACTCATTGTCGGCCGTCGCTGTTGCAGAAGCTGGATGTTGGCGCGCCTTCTTCTCGACACGGTCTCCAGCCGAAACGGGCTCTTGATGTGTGCCAGCAAACGCTCCCGTCCGCGACACTACGTCAGAAACTATCATCGCAAGTCGAGCGCAATTACATGCTGCCAAACCCCGAAAGCGCGGCAACTCGCGGGAGCGTCACACATCACACCTGCTCCACTGCCCTCCTCCAGCCAGACTCCCCTCTGCCCACGCTCCGCGCGGCCGAGTTCACACTACCAAAGATGCTAAACATTTTGGTTCTCCACACGACCTATCGATGTATTCGTTCGATAGCATGGTTCTCCCTAGGCAAGACCCAGCGTAAAAATACAAATAGTATTTACAAAACAAACCAATTATACATCGACATAAATGCATATATATATATATATATATATATATATATATATATATATATATATACAAATAGTAAAACAATTACAATATATAAAGACACAGAAATGTCATATCTTCAGGTAACAAAATAAGGAAAAATCTATAGTACAATAGATGGAAATAGAAGGATATGCATTTCCGGCGTTACACGTGAACCCCATGCTGCCCGTAATCGCGATGTGATTGACATGTGTAATCACACCTCCATACTTATCAAGAGGTCCGAAACGAATAATACGGTCTGTTGCCATCAACTCTCATATGCACATAATGGTTTCCCTCTCGCACGTTTTACGTATATACTTACACAATATGAACCAGTACCGATCTGTGGACACCCGTCAGGTTGTCTTATTTATCCTGCACACCCAAAATAAGGTTTATCTAATGCGTTATGTGACCCATTGTGCCTGTCGCACAGGGCCTGGCTCTACCTAGTCAAGTGTCCAACCTAGTTCCCACTACTGCCACAGTTACCACTTCACCTTGTTTATGATTTGCGACCCATGCAAACTCCTGTACTCCACCACCCTCCGAGCATCCCATTTGTTGTTGCTTTGGCGTGCAGTACACCGCTTGCCAGTGTAGTCGTGCATCAGAGTAATCTAGTGACGGCACGGAGGTAGTACACATTGTGAATAAACGTTGTGTTGTGGAACTTATACTGTACAGTATAATGTACACACATGAAGATATGGTAGAAATGCTGCTGATCTATGGAGAATTTATGTTGACGGGAAATACGTTATGAGATTGCTTGTTTGTTGATAGTACTGTTAGCGAACATTATGATTATTAAGTTAATATGTCTGTTTTCTACCCTACTCTACATACCTGTACTGTACCCTGTTGTAGGTGGACGAAATGCTGTTCAGGCAGAACGACTGTACAGAAGACGATTCCCTGACAAGCCATCGCCTTCGCGCCGGATGTTTGGTCGTCTCACATCTCGTCTACGTGAAACGGGAAGCTTAAATCCAAGACCTCGACATCGTCCTAGAACACGGCCAGATGAACGTGCTGAAGTTGCTGTGCTCGCTACCATAGCTGCGAATCCTCAAATCAGCACACGTCAAATTGAACGTGAAGTTGGTGTGTCGAAATCAAGTGCACAGCGTATTCTTAAACGTCATAAATTTCATCCCTACCATGTTCATTTACACCAGGATCTTCATGGAAATGACTTCCGCAATAGGGTAACATTTTGTCGGTGGGCTCAGCAAAAACTTCTGACTAATCCAAATTTTTTTGCAGATGTTCTCTTTACCGACGAGGCATCATTCTCCAACAAAGGAATTGTCAATATGAGGAATATGCATCATTGGTCCGCAGACAATCCAAAATGGCTCCCTCAGGTAGAGCATCAACGTCCGTGGAAAGTTAATGTTTGGTGTGGTATTATTGGAGATACCATTATCGGACCTTTCTTTATAAATGACATCCAAAATGGCAGACAATACTCCAGATTTATACGACACAATCTTCCTGTTCTCTTGGACACCGTACCTCTGAACCGGAGAATGGTCATGTGGTATCAGCATGACGGATGCCCTGCACATAACGCCTTACGAGCACGACGACTTCTGAACCGTAAGTTCCCTGGTAGGTGGATTGGACGAGGTGGCCCAGTTAGGTGGCCTGCCCGATCTCCGGACCTTACACCGCTGGCCTATTTTCTTTGGGGAGCAGTGAAGGATGCTGCTTACCAACATGAACCAACAAACCAGAGGACATGAAGCAACGAATTATTGATGCTTGTACAGCCATCAAAGAGGAAACAGTAGCACGAAATAGGGCATCCTTCATCCGCAGAGTGACCCTATGTATGCAAGCCAATGGGCATCACTTTGAGCAAGAGATGTGAACGCTATGTTTAGTATGTAGTGCTAGTATCACAGTGGAAGTTTCTACAAAGGGTCATTCAACCCAGTGATGTTAAGAAACATTTGTTTGCAACAATTTGTCATTTAACGCATTAGATAAACATAACATTGATAATTATGTGACAATAAAACTAATTGGTTAAACATGTTTACATTCATCTTCTATGTCCTACCTGAACTTCCCAAATCAAAACATTTTTACCTAAACAACGGTAAAACTTTTAGTCCATTTGCTCGTTTCACTAAAACCATCAACATGAATTTTACTATTACGAGTGAATGATTAACTGTCACTTGCGCTAGATCTAGAGTAAAGTAAAGTTTTAACGTTGAACCGCATTACCTTTTTAGTAACGGATTAACGATAAGCGAAGTTAACTTTGTGTTACAGAACCGCATCACCCCTAGTCTATGGGATAAATACCTGCTGGAATTTACGGCGTTAATGCAGGATGCCAGCAGACCGTATTATTAGTTTCGGATCTCTTGATAAGTATGGAAGTGTGATGACGCATGTCAATCACATCGCGATTACGTTCAGCATGGGGTTCACGCCTGAGCCTCAGGACGTGCGCTAGCAGCGCATGTCGGGTGTTTCAAGCGTCAACTTCGCGCCTTAATATCTCGGGACGTAATGGGAATATTGCGATGAAATCAACGCCATTGTGTATGTGCTTTGTCATGCTATGGATTGCAGAAGAAAAAATATAGGAGGTCCATTTAAAAAACATAAGTTTGTGTTAAAAAACACATATGATTTCGTTTTAGAATGTTTCCAAATATGTACATTCATGGGTCCCAGCCCTACATTGATACCGGTGAAAGTCGTTTTCCAATAGCTGTTATTGTTCCAGAGATATTTTGGGTGGACAAGATAGTTGGGACACCCTGTATAATAAAACATAGGGTGTTACAAAAAGGTACGGCCAAACTTTCAGGAAACATTCCTCACACACAAAGAAAGAAAATATGCAATGTGGAAACGTGTCCGGAAACGCTTACTTTCCATGTTAGAGCTCGTTTTATTACTTCTCTTCAAATCACATTAATCATGGAATGGAAACACACAGCAACAGAACGTACCAGCGTGACTTCAAACACTTTGTTACAGGAAATGTTCAAAATGTCCTCCGTTAGCGAGGATACATGCATCCACCCTCCGTCCCATGGAATCCCTGATGCGATGATGCAGCCCTGGAGAATGGCGTATTGTATCACAGCCGTACACAATACGAGCACGAAGAGCCTCTACATTTGGCACCGGGGTTGCGTAGACAAGAGCTTTCAAATGCCCCCATAAATGAAAGTCAAGAGGGTTGAGGTCAGGAGAGCGTGGAGGCCATGGAATTGGTCCGCCTCTACCAATCCATGAGTCACCGAATCTGTTGTTGAGAAGCGTACGAACACTTCGACTGAAATGTGCAGCAGCTCCATTGTGCATGAACCACATGTTGTGTCGTACTTGTAAAGGCACATGTTGTAGCAGCACAGGTGGATTATCCCGTATGAAATCATGATAACGTGCTCCATTGAGCTAGGTGGAAGAGCATGGGGCTCAATCAAGTCATCACCAACAATGCCTGCCCAAACGTTCACAGAAAATCTGTGCTGATGACGTGATTGCACAATAGCTTGCGGATTCTCGTCAGCCCACACATTTTGATTGTGAAAATTTACAATTTGATAACGTTGGAATGAAGCCTCATCCGTAAAGAGGACATTTGCACTAAAATGAGGATTGACACATTGTTGGATGAACCATTCGCAGAAGTGTACCCGTGGAGGCCAATCAGCTGCTGATAGTGCCTGCACACGCTGTACATGGTACGGAAACAACTGGTTCTCCCGTAGCCTCTCCATACGGTGACGTGGTCAACGTTACCTTGTACAGCAGCAACTTCTCTGACGCTGACATTAGGGTTATCGTCAACTGCATGAAGAATTGCCTCGTCCATTGCAGGTGTCCTCGTCGTTCTAGGTCTTCCCCAGTCGCGAGTCATAGGCTGGAATGTTCCGTGCTCCCTAAGACGCCGATCAATTGCTTCGAACGTCTTCCTGTCGGGACACCTTCGTTCTGGAAATCTGTCTCGATACAAACGTACCGCGCCACGGCTATTGCCCCGTGCTAACCCATACATCAAATGGGCTTCTGCCAACTTCGCATTTGTAAACATTGCACTGACTGCAAAACCACGTTCGTGATGAACACTAACCTGTTGATGCTACGTACTGATGTGCTTTATGCTAGTACTGTAGAGCAATGAGTCGCATGTCAACACAAGCACCGAAGTCAACATTACCTTCCTTCAATTGAGCCAACTGGCGGTGAAGTACAGTACATACTGACGAAACTAAAATGAGCTCTAACATGGAAATTAAGCGTTTCCGGACACATGTCCGCATAACATCTTTTCTTCATTTGTGTGTGAGGAATGTTTCCTGAAAGTTAGGCTGTACCTTTTTGTAACACCCTGTATATCACTCGTCTAACGATTAGATCTAAGTGCAAATTAAAAATAGGAATGACAGATAATATTACGTAATGCAGACACTCTCTAACGTACTCTTATGCGATAATGCTGGCCAACACATCGCTGTGGTAAGTAGGAACCACGTCCAAATATGAACTAACATTGAGAATCATCTGTACCACATCAGAGGTTCTTGTGCTGGTAACAACCATTGTACGAGCTATATGATCTTTGGAGTGCCTGTAGATCCAGTTTTAGAGTCGTAGTTTAACACAGCTTTAGAAGACCTGCGATTCAATAATGCAGAAAGCATAGATAATACCCCAACGTAATTTCTGAAATCGTTGGGGGAAGTAGCAACCAAACGACCATTCAAGTCTGTGTGTAGGATCTGTGTGTCTGGAGACAAACCATCAGACTTTTGGAAAAATATCCTCCACAAAAGCCCTAAAATATCAAGAGCGGATAAGTATGCGACCTATGACACAACCACACTAACGACTGTCGACGAGAATAACATACGAAAGAATGGAAATTAAAATTCTGGATATGGAAGATAATCGATTTGGCATTCGGATAAGTAAAGACACCAGAGAGGCAGTTCTGACGTAGAGACTGATAGTGGAAATAAGACTTTAGAAACTTAAAGTAATGCTCATAGGCCTTTCGACGTGAAAAAAAACGTTTGACAAAATTAAAATGGTGCACGCTGCTCGAAACTCTGAGGAAAATGGGAATACACTATTGAGAAATGTGGATAATACGCAGTACGTACATGATCGAGAAGGGAACAATATGAATGAAAGACGAAATGCTCCGATTAAAAACGTTGTAAGACAGGGATTAGTCTTTCACCCAGTCTATAAATCGAATTAACAATAACGGGACCAAAAGAAAGGTTCAAAGACTGGGATTAAAATTCTGAATGAAAGGACGGCAATGATAAGATTCGATGACGACACTGTTCTCCTCAGTGAAAGTGAAGAAGAATTTGAAGACGTGTTCAATGGAATGAACACTCTAATGAATACAGAAGGTGGATTCAGACTAAACCGAAGAAAGACGAAAGTAATGAGGAGTAGCATAAATGGGGTTAGTGATGATCATAACGTCAGAATTTGGGGACACGAAGTAAACGACGTTAGCGAATTCCACTACTTTGAAACCAAAGTAAGATATGCCGGACGAAGCAAGGGAAAAAAAAAGCAGATAAGAAAAAGACAGAATGGCGCAGCCATAGAGAGCATTCCTGAATAAGAAAAGTCCACTAGTATCAAACATTACCCTCAGTTAGAGAAAGGAATTTCTGATGATGAACGTTCTGACCACAGAATTATATGGTAGCTGATCATAGACCGTGGAAAAACTCGAAAAGAAGAGAATTGAAGCATATGAGGTGTGATACTACATAAGGATGTTGAAATTAGATGGACTGATAAAATAAAGCAGGTTCAATGCAGAATTGGCCAAGAAAGGAGAAAATGGAAAACATTGTCAAGAAGAATGGACAGGATGACGGGACATATTTTAAGGCATCAGGGAATAACTTCCATGGTAGTTGAGACAGCTGTAGAGCGTAAAAACTATGGGGGAAGACAGCGATTGCAATACATCCAAAAAAATGTCCAATCTCATTAATGTGACCACCTGTCAAAAAGCTTAAATAACCACCTTTTTCAGCGGGAACCGCTGCGAGATGTGCACGAAGAGCGTCAATAAGGTTCAGGGAGGTATTCAGGGAGGTACCGACAGGGATATAGAGCCATGCTGATTCCAGCGCCGTGACCAAATGCGCTAGGTTTCTCGGTTGAGAATCCACGAAATCCCACAGATTCTCGATTGGTCTTTAATCCGGGGAGTTTGGTGGTCGGGGCGGTACAATAAACTCAACTGATGCTCTTAGAACCACACACATACAAAGCGAGCTGTGTGACACGTTGAGCTGTCCTGCCGTTAGATGTCATCGTGCCGCGGAAAAACAAACTGCATGTAAGGGTGGAGAAGGTCCCCAATGATAGATGCATACTGGTATCGATCCATTGTGTTTTACAAAACGACAGTATCACCGAGGGAATAACATGAAAACATTCTCCACACCATAGCGCTCCCTCCTTTGACCTGGACCCTTCCGACAATTGGAGCAGCATGTTTTCTTTCAGTCCTAAGTAATATAAAACGCAATTCATCTGAAAAGGTCACCTGTTGCCAGACAGTGAAATAAAGTGCGGTACTGGCGTGAAGTGAAATAAAGTGCGGTACTGGCGTGAAAATTAGTCTTCGTCCCTGATGACCAATAGTCAGCATGAGCGTATGAACTAGGCGCCTTCTGTAGAGACGCATAAATAGCAACATTTTCTGGGCGGTTTTGAGGAGGCACTGTTGGTAGACCCTTGGTTCATCTGGGCGGTCAATTACTTAACAGTTGCACGTCTATTAGCCTATACATGTCTCCGAAGGCGTTGTTCACCCTTGTAATATATGGCCCGTGGTGCAACACGGTTGCCTAGGTGCTGGTTCTGGATAACCCATTTTAGCATCTACATTGTACTTTAAACACCGTGACACGCGAACAATTAGTAAACTTAACCGTTTCGGAAACGCTCCCACACTTCGCCCGAAAACCAGTGATTATGCCCTTTCTGACATTAAATAAATTGCTCAGTTTCCGCATTACGACAACGTCTTCACTGTTTTCTGTATGTACTCGACACGCTTTATATACCCTTCACTGCTAGTGCTGCCACGTGTTGTCTGTGAGAGGTTATTGCACGCTGACGTCGAACATAGGTCACATTAATGTGACCGGGCTATGTCACTGAGGAGATAAGATGCAAGTGCCACTCTGGAATGACGAAGACGTTCACACAAGAGAGGAATTCGTCGTGGACCAGTCAGAAGATTGATGGAACTAAAATTAACACGAGGACTGTGAAGAGACGTAAAAAGGAGAAAAATGAGTCGATTAACGTCAACTCGTGGAATACGACGCATTAGGGAAAAAGAGAAAGACTTGATCTATGCTGGAGACAAGATTATACAGGAAAGCGCAAGCAAGCAAGAGAACAGAGATGTATTGGTACGGGCAAAGATACCTTTCTCCAGCAAAGGAAGTCTGCTAATGCCAATGTTGTTATGCAACTAAGAAAAAAGCTCTAGTAAGTGTACGTCTATGACACAGCACTATATGGAAGTCAAACGTGGAAAATAAAAAATCCATAAAAGAAGGAAATGGAAGCATTTCAAATGTCGCGATATCCAAGAAAATAAAAAAAAAACTGATGAAGTACAAAATGAAGATGTACTGAATAACGCAGGTGGGGTGTCAGTCTGTGATAGATAACCACTCTGTACAAAAAAAAAAAAGTAATTACCTTTCAGCCACATCGCTTTAATACCGTTCAACACCATCTCTAACTCTGATAACAGCCTCAGTTCGACGAGGAAGAGATAACATATTTCTTCAGTATGTCAAGGTGAAGTTACTTACTGGTCATTAGATCCTGTGTAGATGACAGCTATGCTTCATTCGTCTGTTTCAAAAACTCTCGGACACTTTCTATAGGATTACGATTCGGGTGGTTTAGCGGGCCAGCCGAGGTGCGATAGTGTGCCTGAATGTTCATCGAACGAGGAAAGTACGTGTACAGCCATGTGAACACAGCTGTTGTAATCTTCTTGTTTGGACCACTGAAGACGTGCAGCTTTAAGCGAGCAACAGCTTCTGGCGTGATAATCGACCCCAAATATCCATTGCACGCACATGCCATTCAGGTCAAAAAGTTCATTCGGATACTGGCTGGGATGGACCTGAAGTCACTGACAGCAATTGTTGTCGCATTTGGCAGCGATTGTCGTTGGCAAGGCGTGACCTCGTCTCTCGTGCCTGTCGGTTAAACTCTTGCTTGCGATCACTGTTCTTACAGCGTGCTACGTTGCTGTTTGTTGTACACCATTTTTTGTAGACATACTGGACAGTACGCGTTGGTACACCAACAAACTGGGCAGGTTTTTTTCGCAATGTGATCATAGGTACGTCCAAGCAGGGCAGGTACTTTCTGCTACTCAGTCACGTCCTCAAGACGACCCATCTTACAGCACTGATTCCACCCAACCGAATGGTGCAGGCACTCCACTTCACTGCCGTCAATTACAGCAGCAGTGAAGATGCACACGACCTCATTTTATCATTTCAACCTCTACGGCACACTAAAGCGACCAGTACGCTCATTTATGAGGGTGATTAATGTATTGTCCAGCGAGGTTACTTCCTAGAAGGAGAGACAACGCCGTGGGATATATACTAGGCATCCAGTAATAGTTAACTAGCCGCTGGAAGGAGCAACAGAAAGGAAATTTAGCAGGAGCACAGCAGTACTAGAAAAAGCAAAACAGATTCTAGGGAATGAGACGTGCAATCGAGGGTAGGGCGTATAAAAGTGCCCCAGACCAGTGGATACAATTGGAAGTGAATGTATGCATACAACCACATCCTGTGATGCACACACCACGTGTACATCTGCCACATGATCCACATCGAGTGTTTGAGTACATTTGCACAATCTTCACGCCTGACAGAATTGTTAGCATCGCTCAGTCTATTCGCGGTCCTAGATGGCGACCCAAGCCACCTGTTAGTGTGCAGTTATTGCGTGTGGAAGATGTATAGCAACAACCCTCTCAGTCTTCAAGAACTGCAGCAGAACATGTCGGATGAGACTGCACCAATTCCAGCAGTCCAACTTCGATCCGCCTTCAGCAACTTGCTGAACAGGACCCAAAAGTGCCAAGAGATGAATCGTGGTCACTTTCAACATCTGCTAGAGTCATGTTAGTACAGTATTTCGTTTTCTTCGCTGCGTTTCTTCCTATCCTGGAACACTTTTCTCTGGACCACTCTGTAATTACGTAGAGGTGAAAATTCGGCACAAGATAGGAGAAAACTGAATACGTCATCGACTCACTCGAAATAAAGATGACTTTCAAAACATTATGGAATATGCAACATTTTCTTCGTGATCGATAATGAGCACAGGGAATCTGAAAAATTATTGGTTATGCGCTTTGTATTCGTAGAGGGAACAGCAGCGAACCAGTTAACTAGAAATGAAATATTATATAGAACAGTATTAATCGCATAAAAATTCAGTTTTATTCATAAACTAGCTGACCCAGCGAACTCTGTTCTGCCTTAAAGCCAATAAATAATCAAATTTTGGATGTTAAGTTCAATTTTTTATTAGGAAATACAAATAAAAAAATTAAGTATTTTAATGATTCTTTATTCTTTACGTTTTCTGGTGCATAGCTTCCACTCTTCAATTAAGTACCTTGTGATACACGACCTTTTTTTTATTATCAGGCACAAGAACAAACAACACAGATGGTCTTCCAACCCGTGAACATGCCACATATAACTGACCATGTGAAAAACATGGATATTCCAGATTTAAACCACAAACTTTCAAGGATTGGCCTTGTGATTTGCAACGTGTCATATGAACGACGTTCCATATATTCGTTGCAGTTGCCCAGTATCGCGACGTGTAATCACAATATCGCGTGTTTCCAAGTGTTCACCAACAATCAGGATGGCAACTTCATCTATTGTTGGAGCGTTAATGTGCGTTCGTGTGTTCCAGATGGTCGTTTATCTGCTCTGATCACGACTTTGTAGTCATCATTTGGCAAGCGCTCTAAAGCACTCTTGAACAGCCTGACCAACGCATGATGTTCATGAAGTAGTTGCTGCAAATCTTGAAGAGTGCTCTTTTCATTATTGAATTGATCTCTTGACGTCGATCAAATTGTTCTTCCATGTTGCACATGAAGTAGATTTGTAAAAATTTGTGATGTGCATCTTCGAGAGGTAGCAATGATCCAGTTCGATGGTGACTCTGTCCCTGTATCTACAAAATAAAATATTACTGATTTATAAACACTTTTTTAGAATTAGCAAACATAATTCGTACGAATAAGTATAGTAAGTTATTCTTCTACTATATTGTGTGTAAGTACAAAAATAAATAAATACCTTGTATGTCGGATTAAAGCGTCGTTCTTCGATAATGTCTGCCCAAAATGAGGTCATTTGGAAACAACTACTTTATTTTTGGGTGTTTGACAGAAAATGACGTGATTAGGGTGTTTCGCCATAAAGCAATTAATGCAATGGCTCAGGTGGGGGAGTCAATAATGGCAATTTCACTTTCCCACTAAGGCAGCACAATCCGTGCGTTTCTCCGGAAAACTTCAACGCGCCACAATAGTCGCAAACAACGTCCATCGTCCCAATGCAAACGCAAGAATGCAGGCAGTAATCAGTGCTGCAGTCGTATTTAAACGCTGCTCGATTCAAATCATCACGTGATGAATCTCTTCTTGTGCGTCGAAAATTATCCACATGTTGATCTCTGTTGTTCGCTCGATGATTTCGCACTGCCAACCGAGCCGTTTCACGGGCTGCCTCACTTTGCGCTTGTGCTTGAGAAGCACGAAGTCGAGCCATGCCAACGCGGAGCTCCTCACGGGCAATTTATTGTTCTTCTTCAGTCCTTTCATTGGGAATGTTTTGTATCCTTCTTGCCTTACGGCTTTGTCGAGAAATATTCGATCGTCTTGGTCGCGGCACTGTCAATGATGATTCAAAGAAAATACAAATTATTTCTGTAAATTTTTAATTAATGATATATACTGATACTTAACCATAGACGTTTAGCTGTCATTTGCGTTTTGTTATTCCATGTCAGATGCGATTTTGTTATGCCACGTTTTATAGTGACATTTAGCTGACATTTGCGTTTTGTTATTCCATGCCAGATGCGTTTTTGTTATACCACGTTTTATAGCGGTCGAACGGGATAAAATGTATCCTATGTCAGTCTCCTGGTTCTAAGATACCTGTCCACCAATTTTCAGCCAAATCGGTCCAGCCGTTCTTGAGTTATAAATAGTGTAACTAACAAGACTTTCTTTCAAAAAGTCAGTATAAATTTGAAAACTGAATAAATCACGGAATAATGTAAATAGAGAGGTACAAATTGACACAAATGCTTGGAATGACATGGTGTTTTATTATAACCAAAAAATAGAAACTTTCAAAAAATGTCTGACAGATGGCGCTTCATCTGATCAGATTAGCAATAATTAGCATAACAAAGTAAGACAAAGCAAAGATAATGTTCTTTACAGGAAATGCTCAATATGTCCACCATCATTCCTCAACAATAGCTGTAGTCGAGGAATAATGTTGTGAACAGCACTGTAAAGCATGTCTGGAGTTATGGTGAGGCACTGGCTTCGGATGTTGTCTTTCAGCATCCCTAGAGATGTCGGTCGATCACGACACACTTGCGACTTCAGGTAAGCCCAAAGCCAATAATCGCACGGACTGAGGTCTGGGGACCTGGGAGGCCAAGCATGACGAAAGTGGCAGCTGAGCACACGATCATCACCAAACGACGCGCGCAAGAGATCTTTCACGCGTCTAGCAATATGGGGTATTTTTTTTCTTGTTCTAATAAAACCCGTTGTCATTCCAAGGACGTGTGTCAATTTTTACCTCTCTATCTACGTTATTCCGTGGTTTATTAAGTTTTCAAATTTATACTGACTTTTTGATCACCGGGTATATAGATGATGACCGGTTTCGACCCGATCTGGGTCATCTACGGACCACACTTCACTGATGACATCTGAAGACGATGGTACTAATGTCGACATCAATGAGTATCCACAGTTCTTGCTCTACGCCACCGTTTCCACGGGTCCTCACTGGAGTATGGTCCGAAGATTATCCACATAGCGTCGAAACCGGTCACCACTTATGAATAAAAGTGTATTTTTATGCTATCGAGACTGCTCTGTGTAATATTTTACTACTATTAGTTACGAAACTGATGATTTATATTCCGCAATACGTTTTCGCCGTCACTGGAAGACACAGGCTGTGTCTGAAGTGGAGGCTGTGGTCGCGCTGAACGGTAGCCTCGGCGATCGGTCAGGGGCGGCGGCGGCGGGGGCGGCGGCGGCGTCGGCCAGAATCACGCACCGAGTGGACGCGCGGCGGTGCGCCACGTCCAGACACGGCTCTTTACGACGCAGGCCGGCAGTAAAGCCCCAGGCCCGCCCACCCGCCCCCGCGACGCGCCGCTGGTGCTGCCGTCTGGCGGTTACCGGACACTGCCATCTGGCTCAGCTGTGCTGCCGGCCTGCGCAACAGTATTAAACTCTGTCGCTCTCTTACTCGTGTTCGTCTCTCGCTTTACACAGAATTTACAGAAAACGCGAGTTCTGTTGGCCCAGCCGCATAAGCCGTGCGGTCTGTCGCGAATACTACCACAAACAGTTTTAAAACTGCTTTCCCGTGCCAAGTAAATGTTTTCCATCAGTAAAAAAGCTGAAAAAAATTCCTCTTAATTTGAAAAGTTTAACTCTGATACACGGAAATGTGGCAACTTGAAAATTCAACTCTGTAATCTACTCACCAGTGCAACCACTATGATATACAGCTGTCCCTTCTGATGGGCTTTATGCAACCTGCAATGCCTTCAAATACCACACGAAAGATTTTCATATTCTCTCCCTCATTAAGAACAAACTATTAGTCCTACAGAGAAAGTGAATCGGACATTTTTGTGGGAAATTTAACAAAGTTCAATTTTGTACTGGGATACGTTTTTGCAAGAGATTGCAGTTTTCGAATTGTTTAAGAAAAACTCATAAAAGCGACTTTCAAACACGTTATTCTTGATTAAGTCGAAAAACAAGGCTTCAAGTAAATGTTTTCCATCACTAAAGAAGCAGAAAAAAATTTCTCTTAATTTGAAAAGTTTAAGTCTGATACACGGAAATGTGAGAACTTGAAAATTCAACTCTGTAATCTACTCACTAGTGCAACCACTGTGATATACAGCTGTCCCTTCTGATGGGCTTTATGCAACCTGCAATGCCTTCAAATACCACATGCAAGATTTTCATATTCTCTCGCTCACTTAGAGCAAACTATTAGTCCTACAGAGAAACTGAATTGGACTTTTTTGTGGGAAATTAAACATAGTTCAATTTAGTACTGGGATACGTTTTTGCAAGAGATTGTAGTTTTCGAATTGTTTAAGAAAAACGCATGAAGGCGACTTTCAAACACGTTATTCTTGATTAAGTCGAAAACCAAGGCTTCAAGTACCTGCTTTCTATCAGTACAAAAGCAGAAAAAATTCCTCTTAATTTGAAAAGTTTAACTCTGATACACGGAAATGTGGGATCTTGAAAATTCGACTCTGTGAGGAAAGGATGAAAAATAAAACCATGGTCCATAGTGATCTGAAGAAACATCGAGATTTAAGGAGTATGACCCATAAACGCCGTGCAACACTTTCTACCAAAGTGCAAAATATAGCTGTGTTACCTTGCGGGCGAACAAAGTGAGTGAGCCATCGACCTATCCAATACATATTCCACGGACGGCATACCACGCAAATATGTTCAGGAAAGGAAAGATATCAGTTGTGTAAATTCTGGAATTTTCCTTACAAAATCATGTAATGCTTGGTTGTCTTGCTGTAACGTTTCCCCGAGTACCACCATCAAAATTAAATAACAAACAGTGACATGGCAAAACGCTACCCAAGGAAAAGAGTGAAATTTTAGAAATCAGCCAAATCTACTCACTGGTGCAAATTTGTGTTTTTCCGTCATTACAGACTTTTTGACATTTCGATTCGATTTTAAGTAACTCAGCAGTTAAACCTTCACGTGATTGTTCAAGTGTGGTATCTAACTTTCGAAGATTTTCTTCCATCGTGTCTAACTTTTGAAGATTTTGTTCCATTGTGTCTAACTTTTGCTGTGTTTGTCTCTGATTTTGTTTCATTTGTTGCATTAATTGCAACAATAATGTATTTGTGTCTGGAATCTGTTCCTCTATGCTTTTCGGCAGTGAATTTGCACCGGCAACATTCACATTTTGACAAGCGGAAAATGTGTCTTGACTCATTTGCGAAAACGGTGAGAACCCAAAACCTGAGTCTACAGTATTTGCAATATTGTGTTCTGTCATTCCCGATTCCTGAGGCGAGCTGTGCCGACCGATCGATCGATAATGCTTCCCTGTTCACTACCTGTTTCACTGTCTACACCATTATCTGACGCCCGCTCCATTTCCCTATGCACAGTTACCAAATTACTACTTTGAATTTCTGTTAATTAATTACACAGTGGTGCTGGTAAGCTACGCTCGTCGTCACTATTATTTCTCAGTTTACTTTGGAGCCTAGTGTTACGTTTTTCACACGCCATTATTTTCACAATATTTCTCACGATAACACAGAAAAGCACAATTTGAAGAGCAAAAATAAGAGAACACATTAACATAGCGCTGAAAATAATATCTAGTTAATCCAAGCGCAGCTGCGAAATACTTGGTGCAAATCTACATGCGTGCCACACGTGTTTTACTGTACAACAATGAAAGACTGCAACTACAAAGGAGATTCTCTCTACAATTACGCGCTAGCAATAAACAAAATCTACACTAATTACACAAACTACAAGAAAAAATCAGAAGATTCCAGTGAGGTATCCTCGGCTAAGGGTCGACATATGAAACGTTCCCTTAGAACAATTATACATGACTGTGTTTAAACTGACACACGATATTTTTTAGCGCAACGCAATCTGACTTTCAAAAATCCCTACAAAAGAATGGCCCTGACTAACATTAACCTATACCTTTCACAAATCACTTACCTCACCAAAAATCTTCGTTATTCGAACTACTGCAATACAGCGAGCGCCACTACTGCCAGCTAAATAGAAGATTCAAACTACTGAAGGCACTAACTACTAATAGGCATAGTTAGCAAATGAAAGATTTTGATAGAGAACAAACAATGTATTTACCTCAATAGTGTTCAAAAGTCATAATGTATATAGCAGTTCATGACATCCATTCTTACAAATTTCAAAACTCCGCCATCTCTCTCCCCACATCCACCACTGCTGGCGGCTCACCTCCAACTGCGCAACGCTGCGCGCCGTTCACAGCCAACTGCCCAACAGTACAATGGCAGACAACAATGCAAACTAGCCACAGACTGCACACAGCACAGCCAGTGATTTTTCATACAGAGCACTACGTGGCGTTACCAATAAGAAAACCTAAACAGCCTACTTACAAGTATCAAACATATGCCTTAATCTGAGGAAGAAATTTCTGAAAATGTACGCTTTGGAGCACATCATCGTGTGGGAGTGAAATATGAACTGCGGGAAAACCGGAACAGAAGAGAATCAAAGCATTTGAGATGTCGTGCTATATTTTAGGTGGACTGATAAAGTAAGGAATCAGGAGGTTTTTCCGCAGGATCCGCGAGGAAATGATATATAGAAAACACTGACAAGCAGAAGCAACAGGATGATAGGGTGCTGTAGAAGGTAAAAACTGTAGACAAAGACTGGCATACATCCAGAAAATAATTAGGATGTAAGTTGCAGTTACTACTCTGAGACGAAGAGTTTGGCAAAGGATAGGGCCGCATCACACCAGTTAGAAGTCTGATGAATCTTAAGCAATTTAATATTTATTCTTTCAGATTTACAGTTCTGTGTCTTCTCGTCATCCTTGGGTGACGTGTTGTGACAGTGACACAGTAGAATTCTGTTGAGTTCTGTTGTCGTCCTGGCTGGAAGGCAAGAGCGCTGCTCCAGGAATTTGGCCGAAGTCTTGTGGGCTGACGTCTGGTTGTCTGTAGGTGAAGCCGTAACGTGAACATGCGCCCCACACTGCGTTACAGTGTCCTGCATTCTGCTGCGGAGCGTGACAATGACCTGCGGTGACCCACTCGGGAGTCATGTTGTTGGCTGATACTGTCTCCAGTGGAGGTGAAGAGTCTGGCACCTGCCAGTGGCGTTCAACACAGAACAAATGCTGATTGACCAAGTCATTCTTGCTCCTAGGTGACAACTTCTCCCTCAGACTCCTACTGCGCAACTCCACCAGACTCCCCTGCTACGACAGCACAACACTAACCGCTACACTGTTGGAACACCATCTGAAATATTACCCACCACAGAACTCTAAACACATTAAACTACCTCTCGAAATTTACTGAAAATCACAAGAAATGCACAAATTGTTGCATTTTATCAATAGCAAGGTATTACCATTCAATTTTCACAGCGTCCTTATCACCGAATATTTGATGCTGCCTGCTCACCGACTCTGAAAATTGTGTCCCTTCGCACTTTCTAAGCAAAAATATCTTCACACCTTTCTTAAAATTCTTTGTAAGAGCCATTGTCCTAGATGCTATCACCGCCGTGTGATCACTGATACCTTTCTCTTTACTAGCTAATTCGGTAAGTTCAGGTGTGTTTGTTGCTAGGAGGTCTAAGACGTTACCTCACGAATTGGTTTTCTACCTACCTGTTGAAAGTAATTGTCGGACACATGAATCCCCGTCTCTGGCACCAGTTTTGATAGCATGACACTCTCAATATACACCTGGCAAGTTGAAGTCATCCTCTATTAGAAAAGCATGATCAGGAAGATTACTGACGATATTCTGAAAGTTCTATCTGAAGCGCTCTAGTAGTAGGGCTCCTGAATCAAGAGACCTATAAAAGCATCCGATTACCATTTTTGATCGATTTTTCCTACTTAACTTCACCCGGATTAATTCACAATCGGAATCCGTGGTAAAGTCGCAAGATTGTATCGAATTCTTCAATGCAATAAACACGCCGCCACTACTGTCGAATCACCTATCATTACGATAAACATTCCAATATCAGCTTAGGATTTAATTGTCATTAACGTCTGGTTTCAACTACCTTTCTGTTCCTAATACTATATGTGCATTACAATCTTCTGTAAGCGATGCTAATTTTGGGACGTTTCCTTGGAAGCTCCTGCAGTTTACTGAAATCATATTAACATTTCCTACCACTGATAATGCGACGAGGAACGTTCTCTGAGGACATAATGGCTAATGTATCAGGCAAGTCGTCTTTCATCACCATGTGCACGTTAAACATACTCCGCTACCCTTGTAGCCGTTTCCTGCGTGGTATGCACGCCTGACCTATTAACTGGTACCCTAAAATTCTGTATCCGATAACGGAGGTCGAGAAATTCGCATCCGATACCATCACAGAGTCGCCTCTGGTTTAGATATTCCACTCTCCTCCAAACCAGACGACCGCGATCAACCTTGGGTACGATGCTACAGATAGATAACTTAACCTGAAACCCGCGTGCGATGCTAATTGCCTTGCCAATAAATCAGCCATCGGCCGAAAGGAGCCGAGGACGCCCTCAGAACCCCAGCAGGAGGCGTCATTCGTGCCGACATGTGCCAATACATGCAGCCGGTTGTACCCAGTGCGCTCGATAACCCCCAGCGAACATACCGGATTCACGCTGGCATTGTTTCCCCTCTTGCCTGCTATTTCCTTGGGGGGGGGGGGGGGCTCCATTACCCACCTAACAGTGGAGCTCCCAATGACAAGCTTACCCACCCTCTGCACTTTGGGCACTGGGCAGGAAAATCGGCCACTGGCCCAACAGGAGAGGCATATCGCGCTGGCTCAGAGCTATCATCAGCACAGGGTAGCGCCTCGTATCTGAACCCACCACTCTTGAGTGAGGATAGATCGGCCAGGAATTGTGTATCAGAAGGTGCAGCGACACCCAGATCACCAGGAGATTCCAACGGCACCGAAGTTCTCGCACGTCTCGTTCCCAGCGCCCCAATATCGCCGCAACTTTAAGCATCAGCCAGTAGCATGTGGACGGTAGCCAGCGTTGGATCCAGCTGTTTACGGACAGCAGCCAATTATCCTTGTGCCCGCTTACAGCAATCACAGTCCCGAAGCTTTTCGTAGTGTGTAAAAATAGATATAAGATCTCACATGTACTGAAAATATAGCGAGCAGAATAAAGAAACACTGAAAACAAATCTGCAATTTTTTCAATGTGCCCTGAGACGGCAAACTTTTAAACAGAAATAAATTTCTCTACAGAAATGGATGTATCTACAGTTACCTGTTACTGGAAACATTGCTTACCAGAAAGCTACTGCACGAGGTAAGTACCCAAACTAGAATTCACTGATCTAAACTATATGCTGTGTCCCAGGACGAGATTTAATCTTTGTGGGTTGACGTTGCTGTCTGACGCGGGAAAATTACTCTAGGAAGCCACCTTACACAAGGATATGCACCAAGATTTAAGCAAAAATAAAAACCTATAGTAATTTGCTAACAAAAGTCTACACAGTAAGATACACAGGTATAGTTCACTCCTTTGAAGAAACACGTCAAGAAAAAGGTACAAGACCGAAACTAACTTGCTGTACATCAGATAACTGCTGCTCTTTTATAGTTGCTGGTGCGTCGTTATAGTATACCTTCACATAGATCCAAAATCCGAGGTTTATTTTGGCCAGTTTACACAGAGTGAAACTTTTTCCATGGTACAGGATGCAAGCCCAGTGCCACAATTCCCCAACCTTGAGGACCAGACAGTTTGGTATCTTTTTGCGATTTTGTCATGTGATGACATGGTTGGAGACCGTGGCTGTTATTTGAAGACAAATGTTGGTGGTGTTGAGAAAGCAACCAGTCACAAATTTATTTTAAGTTCCCCACGGTACCTTTTGAATAAAGGAACTTAAAATAAATTTGTGGCTAGTTGCTGTCTCAACACCATCAAAGTTTGGTATCTATTTTTATGAGGTTCTGACAGCTTGCGGCAAATGGAGAGTGGAGAGTAAATGCAGAAGTAGATTGGAGTCAGTAGTCACAGGTGTAGAAACGGCGCCAACAGGAGTGAGGCAGTGCCGATACTCGGTGAACCCAGATCGGGATTGGCCAGCAATCAGCACACACACACAAGAAACACGTACACCCAAAGCCAATCACCCAAAACACATAAATACAAATCACCGTCAACATTACAGAGAAGTTACCAAAGAGAAATTTCCTAGAGAAGACAAGTGCATCTTCTGCCGGAGAATTACTACGATAATGAACTCATCCCTCCCTTAACACACTCATTTTGGCTTACCCCAGACGCCTGGACACTTCCCTTGTCGAGAGCCCTTCCTGGCACAAAGTAACAATGCGGACGCGATCGACCCGTGGTATTGACCATCTAGGTATGGTTGAATTAAGGAAAACGCGAGCCGTGTACCTCCTTCCTGGTGGAATGACTGGAACTGATAGCTGTCGGACCTCTCCGTCTAATAGGCGCTGCTCATGCATTGTTGTTTACATCCTTGGGCGGGTTTAGAGACATCTCTGAACAGTCAAAGGGACTGTGTCTGTGATACAATATCCACAGTCAACGTCTATGCTCAGAAGATATGGGAACCGGTGTGATGTAAAACTTTTTTTGATGTGTGTATATAGATGAAAAGATCAGAATACACCAAAAGCATTTTGTTGCAGATGCAGTTGCAGAATACAGCTTTTCATCTACCTACTGAGCTAAAAGCAACAAGAAGATTGTATCCTAGGCGGAAAGGTAGACAAGTAAACGTCTTCTAGTGTGTTAGTTCACATTCCTATCTGAGTGACTACCTTCGTGATGTAGCTTTATGTACTATTCGGAACGCAGAAAGAAGTGTTCTAAATTCTGATTACAGTGTCGCGACTATACTGTAACCTAGTAGTGCCTACTGTTTAATATAAACATTAATTTCGTAAATTTCATCAAATACGTGATATTTAACTGAGCCTGACAATCTCTAAGTGATTAATAGTTAAATGTAAAGAGTAGTTATCTGTGATGTACTGAATTACTTCATCATCAACAGTCAAAAACTGCAGTGGACAACTGTTGCGTGTTAAATGAGTATCCTATTACAACATGCTGTCGGTGCTCCTCTCTCACCGAACACCGAGAACAGACTCCTGCTCGCGGCAGAACGACAGTGACGTTATCTGCTCCTAACACATCCTGTGGGAACCAAAGAGTTATGAGTCACCAATGTGTTCAGGTGTCCGAAGACACTATGTGGCAAACATACATCCTGGTAATGTAGATACCTTACATCACCTACATTCCATTCTGCGTACTTCATTTTTTACATTTTTACATTTTCTTCTTTCGCCAATGAAAATGAAAATATCGTAGGTTTTCCAAGAGGCATTCCTCGTCTTTATGTCTGTTTGATCCCACGTTCAATTTTCATCTTCAAAAACTAACCATTCGTCTTCTGTTGTATCCTTTACACCTCTTTCAGTCAATCATTGTCGAATAATCGCTATGAAACTCCAAAGACCTGTGGTAATTTCAATTAATTCATGTTTCAACGCCTTAATTTCCTATCTTCCTCCAACTTATTCAGTTTTAGCTCGTAGCTCGTAGTGAATGAATTATGATTAATGTCCACAACTGACTTTGGAAATGTTGCAGCTAAAAATCTAGATTAAAAATTTTGTATTAGCATTATATAATCTAATCCTTCCTTTCATTTCCCCACTACTGAATTCCAGCCGTCCATCACAATTAAATTTTCGCCTTCCTTAACTGTGTGGATAATTTATTTTCACTCATCGTACATTCTTTCAGTCTCTTCATCATCTGCAGAACTAGTAGGCATAAAAATCTGTAGTACTGTGATAGATGTTGGCTTCGTTTTCATCTTGAATAAGACAATGTGTTCACTGCGCTATTCATAGTAGCCCACATTTATTATCTTACTTATTATTAGACCTATTCCTGTGTAACCCGTGTTGATTTTGTATTTATACCTCTGTACTCATCTGACCAGAGCTCCTGTTCTTCCTGCTACCACCCTCAAGTAATTGCTACTATATCTGGCTGCAACCTATTTATCTCCCGTTTTAAATTTTTTATCATATCTACCCGATCAATCACTCTAATTCCACGTTCCAACCTGTAGAAACCTAGTTTGTTTTTGCCGCTGATGGCATCGTCCTCAGTAGCCCCCACCCGGATGTCCGAACGGGAAATATTTTACGGTCGGAATATTTTACCCAAGATGATGTATTCTGCATTAAGCCTTACAATAAAGCCGCATGCTCTTATAAAAATGTGTAGTTTCCCTTTCATTTCAGCAGTTTGCATTACCAGCAAGTCACCATAACTCGGCAAGATCTTCGGTCAAGGGGGGGGGGGGGGGAGGCTGGAGGTGATATTAATAGCGAACTATTCGATTTCTCAGATAGGTATGCCAGCTATTACAACGCTGAGAAACAACATACATGCTGAGATTCAGACAAATATGTTGTTAGTAATTATATTCTCGAGTCTTCTTCATGAATGAGGCGCGTGGAACTTTTGTAATGAAAGTGTAGTTTTTTTTTAAAAGCATGTGATAGTAGTTGCGAAACAGTCAGAAACGAATGGGACGTAATTTCTGTTGGTGGAGAAGTAGTTTGGAGAGTAAGAATGAAGACCCATATGAGACACTAATCTGTTCGACAAATCCTACCGATTCTGGATCTTCTTTGGCACGTCACAATAATAAGAATCATATTTGATGATTTCCACTCCAATTAAATGTGCCATTTGGGCGTATTGGAACTGAATTCTAGACAATATAATTGAATCCAGTTGTCTGTCCCTCACACTACATTATTTTGTGCTCTGAAAGGCAGTTTTAATGTATGTGTGTACGTAGTGTGTATCATGGGAAACTCGTATGATATTGCAAGTAAAATTGTACTTAGTGTAGGAAACGAATTTTACGTCTATCGAAATCCAAGTGACGTCACTAAAATGAGATATTACGACTTTAAAGAAGATTTCAAAATAAGACACTTATAGAACCAAGTATCCAAGCGGAGAAGATTTTCTGTTATATGGATTACTTCCACTGTTTATGAAAAATATTTGTACTAAGCAACGTTCCACGGGTTTGAATGAGCATGAGACCTCAAAATTACAAAAATGACGGTGTTCAAAACGTTCCCTCTGAGGATCGAAAATGGGAAATGATGACTACTACGTACACTCTAAGGAGATAAAAAAGGACACACCACGAAGGAATTAGCCGGGTTGGTCGGAATCGGTGGATGTGATGAACATGTACAGACAGACAAATGATTACAATTTCAGAAAAAATGGATGATTTAGTCAAGAGAAACAGCTTCACAAACTGACTGTCAATAGTGTGTTGGTCTATCTCTGTCGCTCCGGCAAGCAGTTATTGGGCTTGGTATTGACTGATAGTGTTGTGGGATGTTCTGCTGAGGGACACCATGTCAAATTCTGTCCTATTGGTGCGTTATATCGTCAATACCCCAAGCTGGGACCTGCCTATAATGTTCCAAATGTTCTCAATTGGGGAGAGGTCAGGCGACCTCACTGGCCAACGTAGGATTTGGTAAGAACGCAGATAAGCAATAGAAACTCTCGCTGTATGCAGGTAGCATTTATCTTGCTGAAATGTAAGCCTAGGATGGCTTGACATGAAGGGAAACAAAACGGGGCGTAGAATATCGTCGACGTAAAGCTGCGGTGTAACGATGCCGCGGATGACAACATGACATCGCAACACCAGACCGTTACTCCTGATTGTCAGGCCGTAAGGCGGGTAACAATCAGGGTGGTATCCCACCACTGTCCGGCATGCCTCCAGATACGCCTTCGCTGGTCATCGACGCTCAGTTCAAAGTGGAATTCATGACTGGAGACAATTTAACACTCATCGTTGAGATTCCAGGTCGAAGACATGTCGCTGAAGACAATTCTACACTCATCATTGAGATTCCAGGTCGAAGACGTGTCGCTGGAGACAATTCTATACTCATCAATGAGATTCCAGGTGGAATACGTGTCGCTGAAGACAATTCTACACTCATCATTGAGATTCCAGGTGGAAGACGTGTCGCTGGAGACAATTCTACACTCGTTAATGAGATTCCAGGTCGGAGACGTGTCTGGAGACGTCCCGGACAGCGGTGTGACACCAACCTGACCGTCGCCCGCCATGGCCCGACAACAAGGAGTGACGGTTTGGGGTGCCACAACATTTCATAGCAGGACCACTTTGGTTGTCATCCTCGGCACCGTTACAGCACAGCGGTACGTCGACGATATTCTACACTTCTTTTTGTTTTCCTTCTCGGAAAGTCACCTTTGGTGCATTAAGGGAAGTGGCCCTCCAACCAACTCGCGATTTTGACCATTTTATCCACAAACTGGACAGAATCTGGAATGATATCTCTCAGGAGGGCAACCGACAACTCTATTAATCAATGCCAAGCCGAATAACTGCATGAATAAGGGCTAGAGATGGACAAACGCGTTTTCGACTAACTCAGTTTGTGAAGCTCTTTCTCTTGAATGGGTAATTCTTTTCTGAAATTGTAATCACTAGTTTGTCTGTACATGAACATCACATCAACCGATTTCTGTCCCATTCGGATTATTCCTCCGTAGTCTTAGAGTGTATTTATGCGCAACAAAAACATCACATCAACCGATTTCTATCCCATTCGGATTATTCCTCCGTAGTCTTCGTGTATTTATGCGCAACAAAAATTTTCCAAAAATGAAGTGTGAGCTGGTGCGCTGCTGGCGCCAGTCTCCATCGATAGTCATCCCGATCGTTGTGAGTCAGTTTTCGATGCCTGCTTGTCTTCTTCGCATCTTTGGCGGATGGCGCGCGCGCTCTGCAGGGGACTGCGTTCGGGTATCAGCTGTGTGAGCGACAGTGACTTGTGGCGCTGGCGAGTGGCCGAGTATGTACGACGGAGGAACGTGGGCAGTTGCTGCGGCATGTTTAACCGTTTGAATGCAGATCCGCTGCCGATGGTGATTGAAATTTCCTTGAGATTTGAAGGACAGATTTCCTTCGCGTGTGTTACACGTTACTCAAAGTGAATGAACTGGAGTTGTCGAATTGTTCCATGGCGGGTTCTGTTATTGTTAATTGAATACCCGAGTGCACTGAAAACTATCTTGGTTGTTTCGGTTACTTGTTACTGTATTAGGTCTGGACGCCTGCTATATTGACGGTATTTAAGGGAGTGCTAGCCACGCACAACAAATAGACACGAAGCCGTGCTCAATGCCTAGCTAGAGGTCATGCAAGTAGTACGTAAGCCTGTGCCTGACGTTCAAGAGCGGGCCGAAATAATTTTTCCTATTTCCCTTTTTTATGTTATTATTTTATTTGTTTGTTCTAGACGATTTGCTAATCAAATTTTAAGAGAAGATAACCAGTTGGGTTGATATGTTTTGTGTATCTGACGCGCCAGAATGTTCTCTGCCGCTGATGTGTTTATGTTTCAGATAATTGGCAGTGGTCGACGCGAGCAACCTCCGATCGGGATATCACGGTGGAAGAGGGAAATTTAAGGACCGGGATCGGTGCCTATGGTTTCGTTGTTAGTGTCCTGCAATACCATCTTTCCGGTGGAGCATTATGGTTTGCTGGAAGCTTAATTGTAGCTCAAAGTTGAGTGTAGTTCCACTTTACCTTCTGGTCCGTCAATCTCCTGTATCTGGTAGAACATTTCCGTCTGCTCACGTCCATCACTAATTTTCAACGTAAAATTGAAACGGCTCCATTTTAAGACTATTTAATATGCTATTATAATATTCTGGCCATGAAATGTATGTGAACCTCGTACCTGTGAGTAATACTAAAGAGAAGTTTACTTGAGTGTATTAATCTGATAATACTTTTAAATTGTTACAATTACTTTAGATCAGTCCACTATTATAATATTCTGGCCATGAAATGTATGTGAACCTCGTACCTGTGAGTAATACTAAAGAGAAGTTTACTTGAGTGTATTAATCTGATAATACTTTTAAATTGTTACAATTACTTTAGATCAGTCCATGGAAGCTGTCTTAGTTGTTGCAAGCAGTTTTAGGATTGGATATGAGTTGTGTGAAAGGTAGTCAGGAAGCATTCAGTTACGTCAGTTAAATTTGGTTAATGGTGGTTTTATGTACATGGTTTTAATTAGTGAAAATTTGTTGAGTAAATTTTGAAAGATCTGTGTCTATCGCACTTAAATGCATTAATGTTCTAATCTGAGTAATGCTGCTGCTTCTGTGGGGCAGGTGCCTTTTATTATAATCGTTGTTACTATTGGTTTCATTAACAGCATTCGTTAGTAATAATGAAACGTATGGCAACTACAAACTGGTTATGTGTTTAATTTCGATGTGTCGCAAGGAATAACACATCAGAATGAATAACTTTTTATGGCTAAGTGTTACGTGTACCTTAATTTTTCAAATCGTTAAGCTCCTTTTTTCAGCCTGTTAGTGCTTGCGAATAAACTTTTTTTGAGTCTTCAGCCTTCTGACTGGTTTCATGCAAATAAACCTAGTTATTTCACTATTCTCATGTGCATGTTTGATTCGGCGACGTAGCTGTTATCCTGATAATTATTATTCTTGATATACTCTGAGAAAGAGTGAAGGATCTCATCCGTTGTTTACCTATGTTGCTATATTCTGAATATCCACATTTTGAATAAATCATTTCAGGAAACGAAGAATTTTTCGTCCTTCCACTGCCTGCAATTACTCTCGCAGATAGCTTATATTTTCGGCCAAAAATCGAATTACACGAACTGACGCTTTTTTGTTGCTGTCAAAACGAATAATATACGAGTAGCACAGAAATCAAAGGTATGTCTGCATACTGGAATTATATTATCCGTCTAGTTATATGGTATGAAAGGATTATGTGCGGCAGAAAATTAACGTGAACAGATTTGTGTCAGCAATCGGAATAAATAAATCAATAAGCGCGAAACTCAATTAACAAATTACTTTGTTGCAAGCACGATGAGAGATTTTGTATTTTAACTACATAAATACGCCATATTTCACAATATTTTCTAAACCAGAAGTATCTCGCAGGTATGGGCTCTGCTGAAATGTCTAATTTGTGAAAGACCATTTGTTTGGTCGTGCTTCTAACATTTCTTAAGCTTCAGTGATTCCACCAAAGAAGCCACTCATCTTCTCTGTAAATTTTCTCTGTATTTTCTAAATCAGTGGCAGGCTTAGTGTTCCCCTAGTTTTATATGTTAACATTTATGCTTTGATCAACTTTTTAGTATTGACGAGTTAGTCACAATTACAACTTACTAGTAACGATGATGTGGTGAACATTCTATTTAGTTGCATATTCCTTAGTAAGTGTGATCTGAGTAACGTTTACTAACCATGGTGTTATGGCCAACAATGAACTTAAGTACTGATTCTTTAAGAAGCATAAATTGCGTTAAACTTAGCAATGATGGCGTTGTACTTAGGTAGCGACCATTTTGCAAACACGTTCTGGGGATGGTTTGCTAACCGAAACCTGTAATTAGGAAAATGTAATTAGTCGTAGCTGAAAAACTGATGTTTTAACAGCAATTGTTTTACTACCGTCATTACCTAAACAGAGCGATGTCGTGTTTTACAACTAAGCTAACAGTAGATTTGGGCAACGGCCTAGCCACAGTGGATACACCGGTTCCTGTCAGATCAGCGAAGTTAAGGTCTTTTTGGGGCTGGCAGGCACTTGGATGGGTGACCATCCGCGTCGCAATGCGCTGTTGCCATTTTTCGGGGTGGACTCAGCCTTATGATGCCAACTAAGGAGCTACTCAACCGAATAGTAGCGGCTCCGGTCAAAGAAAACCCGACATTGCAAAAGCCTGCCTAAAAATCAGAGAAAATTCAGCTGACGAGTCTTAGTAGAGACATCCAATATACATAGGGTGACTCAGCAGCACTAGCGATGGTTTTAATGCAAACTGAAACGCCTTCAAATACCATGCATAAGATTTTCATATTCTCTCGCTCGCTATGCGCAAACTACACAGAAGCGCCAAAGAAACTGGTACAGGCATGCGTATTCAAATACAAAGACATGTAAACATGCAAATACGGCGCTGGTGTCGGCAACGCCTATATAAGACAGCAAGTGCCTGGCGCGGATGTATGATCGGCTACTCCTGCTTCAGTGGCAGGTTATCAAGATTTAAGTGAGTTTGAACGTGGTGTTATAGTCGGTGCAGGAGTGATGGGACACAGCATCTCAGAGGTAGCGATGAAGTGGGGATTTTCCAGTGCGACTATTTCACGAGTGTACCGTGAAAATCAGGAATGCGGTAAGACATCAAATTTCCGATATCGCTGGGGTCGGAATAAGATCCTGCAACAACGGGACCAAGGCTGACTGAAGAGAATCGTTCAACGTGACAGAAGTGCATCCCTTCCGCAAAGTGCTGAAGGTTTCAGTGCTGGGTCATCAACAAGTGTCAGCTTGAGAACCATTTGTAACGTCCCGTTAGAAAATTTAATGAATTACTGTGCTGATAAACCTCTTACATTATTTGATTTTCAAACAGCTGAGCAGAACTGAACGTACTCAGACATTTCGCTCTTTACCTATTCTGATCAACACTTAGCTGACACACAATATTTTTAGCGCAACGCAATCTGACTTTCAATGATCCCTAAAAAAGAATGGCCCTGACTAACATTAACCTATACGTTTCACAAATCACTTACCTCCCAAAAATCTTCGTTACTCGAACTTCTGCAATACAGCGAGCGCCACTACTGCCAGCTAAATAAAAGATTCTAACTACTGAAGGCACTAACTACTGATAGGCATAGTTAGCAAATGAACGATTTTGATAGAGAACAAACAATGTATTTACCTTAATAGTGTTCAAAAGTGATAATATATATAGCAGTTCATGACATCCAGTCTTACAAATTTACTGTCTCTGATGGACACACGTCCAGATCATCCGTACTCAAAACTCCGCTATTTCTCTCCCCACATCCACCACTGCTGGTGGCTCATCTCCAACTGCGCAACGCTACGCGCTGTTAACATCCAAACTGCCCAACACTACAATAGCAAATTCCAACAATGCCACCCAGCCACAGACTGAACACAGCACAGCCAGTGATTTTCATACAGAGCGCTACGTGGCGTTACCAATATAAGAACCTAAACAGCCTACGTACATAGCCCCCATGCTCCCCACAAAAAATTTTACAAATTGTTTTGGGCACTGGCCAATACATATTTGTTAAAATTTTTCATAATTACAATAACAAAGATATCAAATGCACACACTTATTGATATACTGTTGGTCAAAAGCAAAGATTTTCTCACAGTCCATAAAGACTGTCCTGATCATTACAATTTTATGCACAAAGTCTAAGCAGTAAAAGAAAATGCACACGGCAGTAGTGGATTTCCATGCAGTCTTGAAGAAGTCGTGTTGTCCTTCCAACGGAAAGACAGTGCGACTCTTGACATGCAGACAGGTAATGGGCCACAACAGAGCTAACCACGTCAGAGTCAGTCGAAGTTTTGAAGAATATTGGTAGGTAGGTCATCACAGAGCAGACCCACTGTAGTCCTGGTAGAGATTATGGTTTTGGTGGGCCACCAGAGGTGCAGACCCACTGCAGTTCTTGTAGAAATAATGGTATTGGTGGGCCATCAAAGATGCAGATCCACTGTAGTCCTTGTAGAGACGGCCAGCAGCCATCTGTTGTGACTGTGCAGGTGCACAATCACCATCAAAGAGTCTTGCGGACAATATAGCAAGCAAGTCCGTTAACCACCACTTGTGCACTCACAAAGGTTTTGGAATTGTCCTTAGAACCAGCAATGCTGTTAACCAGTCCCTTGCTGAATTATTAACACACGTGCAAACACTAACAGTCCCAACTTCTCACATATTGTGCATATACTATGACCAACAGAAACGTGTGCAGTGAAATGAAACTTCATTTGAAGAACTGGCGTCTATACAATTATAAATTTTATAACATGAGAGTACAATAACAAAGGTACAAAATACATCATTAAAACATAATAATGCAGATAACATTTGTAGTAATACAGGCTTTACAAAAGAATAGAAATAAACATGTACATTAGTATTACAGGAATTATGACATGAGTAAATATATAAAATAATGAGAATAGTTTTCTAAACATTAATTTTACACATGAGCATTAAAACAGAACAGAATTAATAATGTCTAAACATCTTTACAAAGTAAATAACATATTATTAGAAAAATTCTACAACATAACTCTTATCAGACAAACACACAAAGACAGGAAGAACACAAATACACAAGGGTACACGAAAACATAGTGGAATAAGACAAAAGGAAAGGACAGGGTTCGTTTTCAGTGTAACATTTGGTACTGCAGTCCAACCAAAAACTTAATTTCACAGATGTTTCCTCTTATTTCACTTTTTTTGTACCTTGAGGCAATGCAGCAGCACAAAACAATTAACACAAACAGCAATGACAAAAAAATGCAAATTGGTAAAGCAAGCAGCAGTATATCTAAATTAGCAAAGCAAATGCAACATTGCAACTAATGTAAGGCAATGTATGGCAAACAAGAAAAATTAATCAGTAGTAAAACTGGCTTAACACAAGCTAAAATTCAGTGGGACAATGCCTGACAAACAGCAGCAGCAAATGCAGTAACTTATACCTAAACATGACAAAGCTCAAGCATAAAAAATATTCCAGTAAAGATAGGAAATGTCTAATACCTATGTCAGATCTTAACACTAGAGTGATGCATCACCTTGACTTACTCTTCGAAACAAGTTACCCAGTCACTGACAAAAATTATGTATGCAATTCCTGTGAAGGGAAATGTCTTTATGTGCTCCCTTGTTTTTTTGAAAGTAGATCATAAAATTATTATTTACTGGATCTGTAGGCATAAAATATCTATGTTAGTACATCTATTAAATTTTATTTTAACAATGCTGCAGTGCAGCTAGAAACTAGATATTAAACAAAATGAAAAATCTCTCAACTAGAAAGACAACAGATGTAAAATGTTTCTCATCATTTCATTAGGCATTTTAGTAAATATCATAAATTAAGAGCTCCACAGTGTAACCATATGTTTTCAAGTTCGAGCGTGTCGTATTTGTGATGCTACCTACAGAGAAATGTCAATAGCGAGGATAATGGCCTCTTTTTTTTCCTCCACGTAATGGCTTTTTCTCCAGGCAGGTGGCACAGCTGGGCGCCCACTTAAATTTCTTACCGGAATATTTACATCAGTTTCCGCTATTTCACAGGTCGAGAATTTGCGTTACAAATGTGTAGAAACAAAATCCTATAAATATAACAGTGTCCAAAAAATTTTCGTCGGCATTGTGATACATTCACGCATATACACACATTTCATAACTCTTAAAGTACGCGTCTTGGTTTCCAACATCCTTTTTCACAAATCAGGGTCTCTAACCAATACTCATTAGTTCTTACCCCATACCACATATACATATTCGTCGACACGTCAATCTTGCGCCGACACTTCAAAATTTCATCATAATAAATACATAGCATAATCAGATTCCACATATAGCATCAGCTTATTGATCATAAACATACCTCAATAGCATAACACCCATCGTCATCGTGATAATAACATCATAACACCACAGTGAAATCTCAAAAACGTCGTAGCTTTCTGCAATAATTTCAAAGCCTAAAAAAAATTCTCTTCTCATTTAAATAGTGTCATCTGCCTCAAACGTACTTTAAAAATCATGATCACATACCAAATACATCATTCAAAGCTCTCATAGTGTCACTATGGTACCGAAAAAAATATGAACAGTTCACAAAGTACAGACAAAATACAATTTCATAAGTGTGAAGTTATCCAACTGTGTAATTACGTAAACATGTGTCACTGGCATAGTAAAAAAAATGTTTGTCTCTCTCAGTTAATGGTCAGATAACTATGTAATTTGTGTGTTAGAGAAACGTGGTACCGATGTGTAAAGTTGTACAAGCAAATACCATATTAGCTAGGGCTCCTTGTGCCTGTCAGACATGTGGTACACAAAGTAAGCGTGTACCCCCCTGAGAATTAATGTAATTATACCCTCAGGTGTTACAGATTACAGAAATGGAATTAAATGTATCACAGAAAACCTTTGTATCCTTGTAATTCAAGAATCTTTAAAAACATATGTTTTAAGTACAAAATTAATCACTCAAATACGTATCCTTTAGCGCTAAATGTGCGTCTTGCTGTAAGATAATTTTGTTTAAGTGTTGTAGTTATCGTCCTCCGAAAGCTAACTTCTGCAGAAGTCAATGTACTTACCTCATCGTAAACAAAAGTGAAATGTTATGCTTATAGATATCGTAGTTATTACGTACATTACCGTGATCAAGAAAGTACTATACTGTAACGTATTGTTGTGCTACGAAAAAGGCTGTCTCGTTGTAGCTATACCACAAAAGTTACTACTAAAACATGTTTTACTTTCCAGAAGAATTCAGAAACACTGTGCAGATATAAAACAGATACAGCGCAAAAGCAACAATGCAAATTGTGTCACACATTAGTAGTGTCATTGTATAATCGTGTAACTGTCAAATAAGCTAACCACTGAGTCATCTGATATCTCTCAGAAAGCACTTTAAATCCATAATGTATTTTCAAGTAAACCAAAATGTTGCATTAAAATCTCATTAGCAGTACCGGTATATGTTTTAAGTATGTGAGCCATACAGTCGTTATGTAATCGTGCAACTAACAAGCAAGAATGTACACACACAATAACACTGTGCCGTCTGTTCACTATAACAATGTATTTGTAATTACTGTCTAAATATGTTCCCGGGTTCTAGACTGGATAGTTAACTTCAAAACACTGCTGCATGTTAACTGTTTCTAAGTGTGACAAAGCGTACTAGTATTGTGAAGTGAAAAATTTTATAGCAAAGACTAAGTTAAAAAGCAGATTATCTCTCAATAAACGGTTTTACATGTGAAATGTGGTGCAATCCTTTACTCTTGCTAGTACGCAGAGTTTCAGCTTCAACGCAATTATCATGTGGTATATTTCGGTAAGGAATACTGGAATTTTTCTCAAGGTTAGCTTATGTTATTTTTCTGAAGCCCAGCTGGCGCACATGGCTGCCTGCAGTGCGAGTCATTGTTTTTTTCTTTGTTGGCGCGCATCGTTATTAGGATTAGGAGACCTAACTTCTACAAATTCACCTTGTCGAAAGGGCCCTGCCCTGTTTGAACCTTACACATTCAATGAAACATCATCGATATGAGCCCACTCGTATACCCTTGATGATTGCATAACACAAAGCCTTAAACCTCACCTATGCCCGTCAACTCCGTCATTTGGCTGTTGATGACTGGAAACATGTTGCTGGTCGAACGAGTCTCGTTACAAATTGTATCGAGTGGTTGGACGTGTACGGTATGCAGACAACTTCATGAATCCATGGACACTGCATGTCACCAGTGGACTGTTCAAGCTGTTGGGTGCTCTGTAATGGTGTGGGTCATGTGCTGTTAAGAGTGATACGACTAGAGATGACTCTGACAGGTGACACGTACCTAAGAATCCTGTCCATTGTGCATTGTGATAGATTTGGGCAATCCCAGCAGGACAATGCGACACACCACTCGTCCAGAATTGCTACACAGTGGCTCCAGGAACACTTTACTGAGTTTAACACATCCGCTGGCCACTAAACTCCCTAGAAATTAACATTATTAAGCATATCTTGGAAGCCTTGCATCGTGTTATTCAGAAGAGATCTCCTCCCCCTCGTACTCTTACGGATTTAAGGACAGTCCAGCAGGATTCATGGTGTCAGTTTCCTCCAGCAGTACTTCAGACATCAGTCGAGTCTATGCCACGTCTTGTTGCGGCAATTCTGCGTGCTCGCGGCGGCTCTACATGATATTTTCTTAACAACAGTTTTTTTAATTCTACATAAACAGTCACAAAAATGGCTAGCTCACAATGAAATGATATAAATAATGTGACAGATAATTGCAGTCATAAATTACAGCATTCAGAGAATGAGGAATGATATTCAGTCTTTAGCAATAGCACACATTTAGCACCTTCACTGTCACCTTCAACTGGTGCCAGTTCAGCATGCACATTTTCTTCTTCTGCAGCCTGAGGTTCCTCATCATCATTTCCCGGACCCAAATTAATCATTCAGTAAATCCTTGACGTGTGTTCCTTCTAATGTAAATTAGGTGGACAGAAGAGCAGTCCCGAACAACGACATCGCAAAGTCCTTCAGTGCCTTGAAATTTTTGTCAGTTCCAGCCTTCTAAACGCATCCTTAGGGAGTTAAGATCTTCCTTTATAACAGACACCAGATGTTTGCCATCATATCCTTGTATCTGCTGTACTACTGATTTATTTTTCATGTGTGACTTGCAAGTGAGGTTAGGGTCGGGAACGTGACACAACCCATCCCCTCTCCGCGAGGAATCCAATTCCTGGGTAGGTGTACCAGTTTTTTTGGCTACAGAAAATTTGTGTGGGGCGTTTTTGTACGAAATTTAAATTTTGTTCTTGGATACGTTTCCGCCAGAGGCCTTAGTTTTCGAATTATTCAAGAGAAATGTACGTAAGTGACCTTCAAACGCGTTTTTCTTGAATAATTCGAAAGCTGTGGCCTCCAGTGAAACGTATCCTAGTACAAAATTTAACTCCAATGAATTTTCTGCAAAAAGGTCTTAGGACTAGCGAGCGTGAGAATATGAAAACTTCGCGAGTGGCTTTTAAAGTGTTGCAGGTTGCATAAAACCCATCAGCAGGGGCGGTTGATCATCCTGCACAATGCGTACAGAGTGTCCCAAGAGGAATGGACAATATTAAGCGATATGACACGAACGATCATTCTAGAAAAAAAGTTTAGTAAACATGGACGCTAAACAGCGTATCTTAAGATTTATGAGCAGTTGTCCAGTAGAAGACATGTGCTTTACAGTAGCGAAGATGAATAAGCGCCAAAGCTGTTAAGGTATGCTTTTAAGAGCCCTCGTGTAGTAGCTATTTTGTCTGAAATTGTCATTTCTGTCACATCTCTGAAATCTGACCACGCCTCTTGTGACAACCCTTAGAGATAGATAGTGCCATACTCAAGATATGAATGTAGGGAAGCACATGCGCGAATCATGCCCCACCACCCCTTGGAAGATACTGATCCCTTGCCGTTGATTTTCTTCGACGTGTTATGAAGTGTCAAGTGTGTATCTGTGTCGTGTGGACGACTGTGATGAGTGTGTGTACAGCACAGCGTTGCATTTGTGTTGTTACGGATGAAGGGGAGGGAGAGGGAAGGGTAGGGAATTGGACGCTATGGAGAGGTCTGGAATTAAATCCAGGACACTAGCGCAAAGAGTGGTGATCAGGAATTTTAGGCCATCATCTCTCCTCCCTTTGCCAGCCAAATATTGGCAGTGAAAATGTCATCCACTACCAGGATTCGAATATGGCCCAAATAAAATACACATTGAAGATAGCAGAAACGAATTAGTCAGTAACAATGAGCAGAGCCAAACTTCTGCGAGAATGGTAGATGTTCATATGGGTAGGTCAGGACTGATATAAATGTGTCAAAGACGCAAAATATTGATTAAAGTCAGTGGTCGCTCCTCCACAGACATCTTCGTTTTGAACTCTCTAATGACTTTCAAGTAAGTGGTGTAGACTGTCACCTGACAAACGAAATAAGATAGTATACGTGGAAGTTCTTTCCGAGCAGTTTCGTATACCTGTAGAGGTCCGGTGCGAAAACAGCCAAAACTTGGCTTTTAACGGAGGTTTTAACTTCAGAATGACACAGCCTTTAGATCAAAAGGATTTTATCCAAATCTTCGGGGCCACAGTAGCCTTCGCATCTATATAAAATTTGGCCTTACATTTTCTTTCCTCTGGATCATTCAAATGATTTAATCAACGGGTAACATTTTCGCTAGTAAACGCTTATTGGCAAGCCCCTTCTTCTGAAATGCAACGCATGGCAAGTGAAAGAGACTCAGGAAATAACAGCACAGAAGGTAGAGCCAGTTCTCGGTTACAACATAATTATTATGTATCTACACAACATGAATAATCTAGAACTTCCGCGTAAATATTACCCATAACTGAAACATTGCTTTCACGAAGTGAAAGTACATCCAGGATCTCAGACAATGGATCCATATAGCGATCACAAATGCAGAGGAAAAGGCGTCTTCTGTCATCACGTATTTATTTCTTAAACAGGGTTATGTCAATTTTTGAAACTAAATTCACAGTTTAGACTAGCTGAATGGAAATAGGATTATATTATTCATAAAATGTCATTACATTCTGAAGAAATGTTCTCACTACGAATTTTTCTATTAAACCTTGTTCTTGTATTCGACGATTTCACCAATCAAGGATGGCAAGGACTGCACTATGTATTTTGTAGGAAGTAGAACGCATTCGCGAAAGTGCATATTTCCTCGTCTTTCTGAAAATCTCGTGTAGTATTTACTCCAACAAATCACACGCTTGATTCGGTTGTTTGAGGAGTGTATGTGTACTCAGATATCTTGGTGGTTAGCTGTAGGTTTATTCATATGGTGTTTGCCAACAATAAAAAAGCATGCTGCAATTAACGAAAAAAACAAGCTACGTTGATACAAGTAACAGAGCACATGATTTAATGACCCACATACCAAGAAATGTATTGTGATAAACTAAGAAAGGTAGTGTAAATTATAATTTTAAATAAATTACTTGATTGGATGAGTGAATAGAATTAGTCAGTTTCTTTGGTGTTAGACGTATACAAAATATCGAAACTACACTTTCTGAACAGTTCGCCGAAGCATATAAGTTAACAACGAAATTAATTTAGTTATCATACACGTGAAAATATTCTTCTTCATCATTCATGGAGCAGGCTGTTCCCTCGTCACTGAATCCATCTGTTCTTCTGTCGTTCTACATTTCCCTTTCCTATACATTTATTGTTGGTTACTTGTTTAACTAATCTCTTCTCCAATTCTATTGATATGTTGTTTCCATTTTATGTTCAAAAATGTTCAGATATGTGTGAGATCTTATGGGACTTAATCGCTAAGGTGATCAGTCCCTAAGCTTACACACTACTTAACCTAAATTACCCTAAGGACTAACGCACACACACACCCATGCCCGAGGTAGGACTCTAACCTCCGCCGGGACCAGCCACACAGTCCATGACTGCAGCGCCCTAGACCGCTCGGCTAATCCCGCGCGGCCCATTTTATGTATCCTTGCACTATTTTTTCATTTAAACTGTATATAGTATGTAGTTCTTTTATAATTTCATTTTTGCATTTGATATCTGACGTCAAATGTTTTAAATTTCCTTACAAATATCCATTCAGTCGACTATATCCTTCTTTTTCCTTTCTTAGTTACTGTCTTAAGATTCACTTCTCAGCTCTTGGAGCTTTCCTCTATTTTCATTTGTTTCATGTACTTCTGTATCTCGTTTAGTGTGATGTCAGCTCCTTGGCACATAAGTTGGTTCCTTTCATGCTCCGTAGTTGTTACTATTTCCTATTTGTCATCTTCTTCTTTCCATAGTTTTCGGTGGTGTTTTATTCAAGTATCTATGACACTTATTCTTTTAGTAACTCCATCTTGCTTGTTAACATATTTCATGACTTTACAGGCCATCTCTTGTCTATCATGTACCCCATTTTCTTCAGTTGATATAAATATGACGCATCGTTATTAACGAGCTTTCACTATTATTGTTTTGGGGAAGTTGCGCTTTGGCTCTAGTCTCTTATGTATAATCTAAAACTAAAACTAAACTACCCCTGAACAAGGCGTGAAGGCCCAACGGTAAAGACCGGCCGCCGTATCATCCTCAGCACACAGGCGTCACTGGATACGGATATGGCTCAGACCACTTGCGTCACTGGATGCTGATATGGAGGGTCATGTGGTCAGCACACCGCTCTCCCGGACCTTCGTCAGCTTATGAGCCTCCGGCATGGATGTGTGTGATGTCCTTAGGTTAGTTAGGTATAAGTAGTTCTAAGTTCTAGAGGACTGATGACCTCAGATGTAAAGTCCCATAGTGCTCAGAGCCATTTGATCCACTAGAGTCCCGCTCCAGTGCAAATTTTCATATGGTACCAATAAATAGTACATCTGTACCTAACACAGCTGAAACCAAGTTTCTCGCATTCAGCGAAATTATTTCGAAGTAACTTCGGACGGCTGTCTATCGTCAACAATGTTCATCCAAACATGGAAGTAAAACGTATATTAAAGGTTTAACTCGATAGGTTAGGTATTACAGTGTGGAGGCAGTGTTGCTCAAGGCGAGAAAATTACCCTAACTTTGTTCAACTAGTGTAGGAGAATCACAGCATTTAGTTTTCCAACAAAATTTACGCTTCATTACGAACCTTTTAGAAATTTTTCTCGCTGACACCCTCACAAAATGTTGAACAGAAAAAAGTGTACCACTTACTACATTTTCACTGTTCATGGTCTATAACTTCGGCAGTTATGCATGAAATTTTAATTTGTTACTTCATTACTATACACTCTACTTGCACCACAGTTTTCATACAGTATATAAACATACAACTGAATAAACTTGCAAAATAGTATCATTGTACGACGCCTAGTTTAAGAGATACGACGTCCTAAACATTGAGATCTGTTAGAAACTTGCTTTTGCTTAAAATGGAGCGCAAATTAGACAGACTATATTAGGCGTGTTTTGCATAGTGAGAGCGCTTAGCGGATCCCAAAGGACTGTAAACCTATTCTAAACTTTCTCTCTCTTTCTTGCTTAACGTCAAACATTTAACACATTAACCAATCTAAAGTAATCGTTGTTTTATAGATGACAGTTCGATTCCTTAAAGAATGGGGAGTTCCTGATACTAACATAATTAATGGACGTTTAATGTGTGTATCGGTAAAAGACTAAGGTAACAGAAGAGTGTGTGTGTTCAGCCAGTTTTGACGGATGATCTTTTGTTCCCTTGAATTTGCGTTAGCATACGAGAAATGAGGTGCAGTCAATACAGATACTTCGCAAGCCACTATACAGCGCGTGGCAGAGGGTACATCGTATCAAAATTATCCATTTTCTTTGCTATTTCATTCGCTGACTCTTTATGCGTGCTAGCCTCTCTTACATCTTTCTCGTGATCCCTACGCGAGATACACATCGGTAGCAGCGCAATGGTTCCAATGTGTTCTTCGAATACAGCTTCTCAAAATTTACTAAACAGGATTTCACGAGAACTATGTCTTGCTGTCTTCACGAGAACTATGTCTTTCTGTCTAAAAAGACGAGGGCTAGTAGAAACCCTTGGGTAACAGAAGGAATATTGAATTTAATTGATGAAAGGAGAAAATATAAAAATGCAGTAAATGAAGCAGGCAAAAAGGAATACAAACGTCTCAAAAATGATATCGACAGGAAGTGCAAAATGGCTAAGTAGGGATAGCTAGAGGACAAATGTAAGTATGTAGAGGCTTATCTCACTAGGGGTAAGATAGATACTGCCTACAGGAAAATTAAGGAGACCTTTGGAGAAAGGAGAACTACTTGCATGAATATCAAGAGCTTTGATGGAAACCAAGTTCTAAGCAAAGAAGGGAAAGCAGAAAGGTGGAAGGAGTATATAGAGGGTCTATACAAGAGCGATGTACCTGAGCACAATATTATGGAAATGGAAGCGGATGTAGATAAAGATGATATGAGAGATATGATATTGCGTGAAGAGTTTGATAGAGCACTGAAAGACCTTAGTCGAGACAAGGCCCCCGGAGTAGACAATATTCCATTAGAACTACTGACAGCCTTGGGAGAGCCAGTCCTGACAAAACTGTACCATCTGGTGAGCAAGATGTATGAGACAGGCGAAATACCCTCAGACTTCAAGAATAATGTAATACTCCAAATCCCAAAGAAAGCAGGTGTTGACAGATGTGAAAATTACGCGAATTCTTTACAGACGAATGGAAAAACTGATAGAAGCCGACCTCGGGGAAGATTAGTTTGGATTCCGTAGAAATGTTGGAACACGCGAGGCAATACTGACGTATCTTAGAAGTTAGATTAAGGAAAGGCAAACCTACGTTTCTAGCATTTGTAGACTTAGAGAAAGCATTTGACAATGTTGGTTGGAATACTCTATTTTAAATTCTGAAGGTGGCAGGGGTAAAATACAGAGAGGGAAAGGCTATTTACAATTTGTACAGAATGCAGATGGCAGTTATAAGAGTCGAGGGGTATGAAAGGGAAGCAGTGATCGGGAAAGGAGTGAGACAGGGTTGTAGCGTATCCCCGATGTTATTCAATCTGTATATTGAACAAGCAGCAAAGGAAACAAAAGAAAAATTCGGAGTAGGTATTAAAATCCATGGAGAAGAAATAAAAACTTTGAGGTTCGCCGATGACATTGTAATTCCGTCAGAGACAGCAAAGGACTTGGAAGAGCAGTTGAACGGAACGGACAGTGTCTTGAAAGAAGGGTATAAGATGAACATCAACAAAATCAAAACGAGGATAATGGAATGTAGTCGAATTAAGTCGGGTGATGCTGAGGGTATTAGATTAGGAAATGAGACACTTAAAGTAGTAAAATAGTTTTGCTATTTGGGGAGAAAAATAACTGATGATGGACGAAGTAGAGAGGACATAAAATGTAGATTGGCAATGGCAAGGAAAGCATTTCTGAAGAAGAAAAATTTGTTAACATCGAGTGTATATTTAAGTGTCAGGAAGTCGTTTCTGAAAGTATTTATATTGAGTGTAGCCATGGAAAGCGAAACGTGGACGGTAAATAGCTTAGACAAGAAGAGAATAGAAGCTTTCGAAATGTGGTGCTACAGAAGAATGCTGAATATTAGATGGGTAGATCACATAACTAATGAGGAGGTATTGAATAGAATTGAGAAGAGGAGCTTGTGAGAGCTGCATCAAACCAGTCTCATGACTGAAGACCACAACAGCACCACAACATGTCTTTCTTCCAAGGATTTCCATTTATGTTCGCCGAGGATTTCTATCACACTTTCAGAAGGGCTGTATCAAACTGTTACGATTCGAGGAGCACGCCCCCAAACTAGTTCGATGTCTCTCACCTAGCCTATTTGATATAGAGAGAAAGAGATACAGCTAGCACAATGCCTGTGGCTACCTGCAAACAATTTCCAATCTGAAACTTCCTGGCAGATTAAAACTTTGGCCCGGACGGAGACTCGAACTCGGGACCTTTGCCTTTCGCGGGCAAGTGCTCCACCAACTGAGCTACCCAAGCACGACTCCCGCCCCGTCCTCACAGCTTTACTTCCACCAGTACCTCGTCTCCAACCTTCCAAACTTTACAGAAGCTCTCCTGCGAACCTGTGAGGACGGGGCGTGAGTCGTGCTTGGGTAGCTCAGTTGGTAGAGCACTTGCCCGCGAAAGGCAAAGGTCCCGCGTTCGAGTCTCGGTCCGGCACGTAGTTTTAATCTGCCAGGATATTTCATATCAGCGCACTCTCCGCTGCAGAGTGAAAATCTCATTCTGGAATTTCTATTCTCTTCACAAACTGTATCATCGGCGTAATATACGAATAATATATGATGTACGATATAGCGCGCCATCACCCCATAGCACAGTTCTACCCAGACCTATCATTTGGAGGTCAAGACGTGTATCGACTTCCTACACAGTCCATTCCACGGGCGTCAAAGAATATTTCCATTACATACCAGGATCAACGTATGGAACAGTATATCTTACTTTTCGAATGGGATTAAAAACGAAAACAAAGAACTGGACACCATCAGGTTTAGGGGGATCGTAGTCGAAGGCAAAATAATTTCATGTTCGTTTTATAACAATTAATCGGTGTCTCTTTTAGAAGGATTATTGCACTGCCTTCCCGTATGATCCCTGTTGGTATTGGAGCCACCTTACATTTCAGCATCTACATACATACTCCGCAATCCACCATACGGTGCATGGCGGAGGGTACCTCGTACCACAACTAGCATCTTCTCACCCTGTTCCACTCCCAAACAGAACGAGGGAAAAATGACTGCCTATATGCCTCTGTACGAGCCCTAATCTCTCTTATCTTATCTTTGTGGTCTTTCCGCGAAATATAAGTTGGCGGCAGTAAAACTGTACTGCAGTCAGCCTCAAACGCTAGTTCCCTAAATTTCCTCAGTAGCGATTCACGAAAAGAACGCCTCCTTTTCTCCAGAGACTCCCACCCGAGTTCCTGAAGCATTTCCGTAACACTCGCGTGTTGATCAAACCTACCAGGAACAAATCTAGCAGCCCGCCTCTGAATTGCTTCTATGTCCTCCCTCAGTCCGACCTGATAGGGATCCAAAACGCTCGAGCAGTACTCAAGAATAGGTCGTATTAGTGTTTTATAAGCCGTCTCCTTTACAGATTAACCGCATCTTCCCAAAATTCTACCAATGAACCGAAAACGACTATCCGCCTTCCTCACAACTGCCATTACATGCTTGTCCCACTTCATATCGCTCTGCAATGTTACGCCCAAATATTTAATCGACGTGACTGTGTCAAGCGCTACACTACAAGTGGAGTATTCAGACATAACGGGATTCTTTTTCCTATTCATCTGCATTAATTTACATTATCTATATTTAGAGTTAGCTGCCATTTTTTACACCAATCACAAATCCTGTCCAAGTCATCTTGTATACTCCTACAGTCACTCAACGATGACACCTTCCCGTACACCACAGCATTATCAGCAAAAAGCCGCACATTGCTATCGACCCTATCCAAAAGATCATTTATGCAGATAGAAAACAATAGCGGACCTACCACACTTACCTGGGGCACTCCAGATGATACCCCCACCTGCTCCAGAAAATTCGAACACCTTCAAGCCTCACTTATCAAAAACATCTGTGTTTATATCGCTGATCATCTGCTGTGCGGGAGACGAGTTCTCCCTTTGACAGACTGTAGCTTTCCATCGAGCGAGTCGCTTTGCGTCACGAAGACATAAGTGTACGGTGGTATTTATTCTGCTACTCGGAGCTCGGCCGGCGCCGCCGCGGGAGGCAATAACATTAGCGGCCAGCTGTGTAGAGCGCCGCAGCCGACGAATCTGAAACAGGCCCGCCCCTCGCCTCCGCCGCAGCCAGCGTCCTCGAGTGGACGGCCACTTCGTCTTGCGCGCCGGCGCGGCGCTCGCCTCTGTACGCCACTCATCAGCAGTATCAACACACTTCGGATTCTGCGGACGTAAAACAAACACGTTTTATTTTTTGACGAATCCGTCGAACGTGGTTGCTAAATGGAGAGGCAGGCGTTCGCAATGCAGCTGGCGCAACGCCCGCTACACGCGGGCGAATCCCCCCCTCCCTACAGTTAAATAAACACGACATTCGGCGCTGGCCATTGTCATTGGCAGAGCCTTATTCTACTAACGTAAATACGATGAGTCAGCGATTGTACGGCTGCATTATCGGGATCTCGTTCGTTCGCAACACACCCCTTATCGTTAGAACTTATAAAACTTTGAAAGCGTGGGGGAACACATAGCGCCTCTCATGAAAAACGTACATGGATGCAATATTGTACAAAGTTTCAGTATCCTGGGACTTTAATGGAAATGGCTCGACTCTTAACTCACATAACGGAATGCCGAGCGAAACTGCCACATCAGCAGATACTACAGAGTTTTCTCGCCAATCAAAGTTACTTGTAGAATCTCGTCCGTATGGCGACTGCGTAACCTGGAGGTATTCCGCCCGAATCCTATACGTCCAAAAAATCAGCGATATTTTTAACCGACAAGGGGAGGTGACATAATGACGTTCGTAACAACCATTCCGCGAGTCAAAATGTTCAAATGTGTGTGAAATCTTATGGGACTTAACTGCTAAGGTCATCAGTCCCTAAGTTTACACACTACTTAACCTAAATTATTCTAAGGACAAACACACACACCCATGCCCGAGGGAGGACTCGAACCTCCGCTGGGATCAGCCGCACAGACCACGACTGCAGCGCCCTAGACCGCTCGGCTAATCCTTCGCGGCTCCGCGAGTCAGTGTCCTGATTTCAACTCCACAGTGTGTTTTGATGTAAGGATGGCTGTTCATGGTGATATGTTTGTTGGACAGAGACAAGGCATAATCAAATAAAGAACTAAAAAAAGAAGTAATAAAAATTCTGTGTTTCAAGCTACTGATCTGTAAGTAGTCAAAAAAAAAAAACCCAAAAGATGGTTGCGTATTGTTGACAAGAGAAACACCAGTTTACAATGGTTTCCCCGCTTACGAAATGCACCAACGAAGGAAAGTGTTCTGTCGTATGTTGTCTTAGTAATGAAGGTTCAAAATCTACTGAAATCCCCCGACGAATGAGCCGGCCCGGTGGCCGAGCGGCTCTAGGCGCTTCAGTCCGAAACCGCGCGACTGCTACGGTCGCAGGTTCGAATCCTGCCTCGTGCATGGGTGTGTGTGATGTCATTAGGTTAGTTAGGTTTAAGTAGTTCTAAGTTCTAGGGGACTGATGACCTCAGATGTTAAGTCCCATAGTGTTCCGAGCCATTTGAACCATTTGAACCCCCGACGAATGCAAGTTCAGTATGGTTATTTATTCTCGAGTCTGAAACATACAAATTTACAGTAGCCATACACATCAAATTGTATTTATATTACATGTGCCCAGTACTTTGCAGCCACCAAGGTGCTTGGAGTGGCTTGCAGGAGATCAATCTTCGTGCAGGATGTAGGGCACAAAAGGCACTGGAGCATGTGGCTTGTGGTTTCAAAAAATGGCTCTGAGCACTATGGGACTTAACATCTATGGTCATCAGTCCCCTAGAACTTAGAACTACTTAAACCTAACTAACCTAATGACATCACACAACACCCAGTCATCACGAGGCAGAGAAAATCCCTGACCCCGCTGGGAATCGAACCCGGGAACCCGGGCGTGGGAAGCGAGAATGCTACCGAACGACCACGAGCAGCGCACAAAGGCTTGTGGTTTGTTCTTGTCTACAATCACAGGACGTATCTTCTGTTATGAAGCCCCATCTCTTTAGGTTGTCTCTGGACCGTCCAACTCCTGATCGTAATCTGTTTGAAGATTTCCACACCAGCCAGCTCTCGTTGTGTCCAGGTGGTAGTTCTTCAACTTCTGGCGTGTGCAGGTGAGGCGTCGACCTCTTCCATAACTCCAGCCTTGCCGTCTCTGGTGAAATGGCGAGCTTCTCGGATGTTCTTAGGAAGCTCTTTCGCGATCTCAGCCGTTGCTGTGGTGGATTATGTCCGTGCAGGGGATGGGCACTGTCCTGTTCCACTTTCAGTCTCTCCTTGTTGGCAGCCACTGTTCTGCGTACCCATGGCGGCGCTATTCCAGCCAGGCAGTAGAGTTTATCAGTTGTGGTAGGTCTTAAGCAAGCTGTGATCAACTTGCAGGTTTCGTTGAGAACAATGTCTACTTGTCTGGCATGAGATGACCTGTACCAGACTGGAGAAGCATATTCAACAGTAGAAAAGCACAGTGCCATTGCAGAACAGCGAATAGTTTGTGGATATGATCCCCACTGTGTCCCCGCTAGTTTGCGGATTAGGTTGTTTCGAGCGGAGATTTTCATTTTGGTGTTCTTGCAGTGAGTTTTGAATGTCAGAGTTCAGTATGGTGAGTCATGTTTATCACAGCGACAAGTGTACGAGTGGACTAGAATATACAGAACAGCGTGACTTGTGTGGCAGTGCCTTCTGTGGCAGACATTCCCCGCCCACGTCAGGCACTTCACATAATGACATTAGAACCTATCACAGCAGGTGAAACCTCAGTGATGAATAATTTCCGTGTAACAGTGGATGTATAGCCGCAGGTCCGAACATTATCCACAACTCAGCACATTACGTTATTCACTACGACATTCTATTTTGCAAAAAATTTGCAATGTTTGTGCCACAGAATACCATTCTAAAATGAAAAAGCAATGCGTTGACGTCTGCGAATGAATTTCTCGGTGGCTGGAGGTAGCAAGTGATGGCTTCCTTGAGAGAATCGTTACAGGACATGCAGTGCACTAATACAAGTCCGAAACTAAGAAAGTAATCAAGGAACGACTGGATTCCTCATTACCAAAACCCAAGATATTCCATGCACAGTCATCTTCAGGGAAGGTTAGGCTGTCTTTTTCGGGATGAAATAGGTGTTATCTAGGAACACTACACCCAAAGGTGAAGCACTGTTACCATTGTGTCGCATTCCGACTTGTTTAAAAGTCATCTTCGGCCTGCAAATAGTTCAGATGGCTCTGAGCACTATGGGACTTAGCATGTGAGGTCATCAGTCCTCTGGAACTTAGAACTACTTAAACCTAACTAACCTAAGGACATCACACTCATCCATGCCCGAGGCAGAATACGAACCTGCGACCAGACTGAAGCGCCTAGAGCCTCTCGGCCACAGCGGCCGGCCTCTTCGGCCTGCAGTCAAATCGACGTGGACTGCTTAGTGTAGGTGCCATTTCGTGACACGTGTATGATAGGCTTCATAATACCCATGCAGCAGTTCCTACCATTACTGCCTTTGATATTCTTACACATCTGCCATACCAAATCACACTTCGCCCACGAGACTACTACACGTTTGGACCACTCAATCAGTCAGTACAAGAGTGGATGTGTTCACGACACAAAAAACTTTTCCAGAGAAATCTGTGCGTCACCTGTGTGCTAAAGGAAGTATGTCGAACTTCAGAGAGACTGTCAAAACTGATACTCTGTGCTCCAAGTAAAAAATATTTAAGGTTTTCATTTCACTAACACTCTTACTTAATCTTGGTGACACTCCTAACTGTAGTTAAGACGAGGAGGCTTGTTCAGCGAGCCGGCTCTGTGGCCGAGCGGTTCTAGGCGCTTCAGTCCGGAACCGCGCTGCTGCTGCGGTCGCAGATTCGAATCCTGCCTCGGGAACGGATGTGTGTGACGTCCTTAGATTAGTTAGGTTTAAGTAGTTCTAAGTCTAGGGGACTGATGACCTCAGATGTTAAGTCCCATAGTGCTTAGAACCATTTGAACCATTTTTTGTTCAGCGACTCGGAGTTTAACTTTCTTTCCTCTGTTCTATGATCATGCATATCGACATAAATTCAACGTTGTAAGGGAGAAGAACTCACTGTGGCAGAGACAAGGCAAAATAAATAATGCTGTTGGTGTATTTCACGATAGAAAATCATTACCAGAGATGGAAGAAGTAATAGGTGTATGTAATATAGACTCAATATATTACGCTGAGCAAAGAAGGATGCTTCGACAAATTTCAGTTAATGTCACAGACAACCCCAGAGGTAGAACACAACACATGGATCAGGAAATGTAAATAGGCACTAGCATCGCAGATATATTTGTGTGAGACTGAAAATAAATGCATCCCAGTCAACTCGAATATTTTAAAACTAGGCATGAAATATGAGCTTCTTAAGATTGATGTGCCTGCAGCAACTGAAAATGTAATGTAAGTTCCACTTTAATTTCCAGGTTGTTGTTGTTGTTGTGGTCTTCAATCCTGAGACTGGTTTGATGCAGCTCTCCATGCTACTCTATCCTGTGCAAGCTTCTTCATCTCCCAGTACCTACTGCAACCTACATCCTTCTGAATCTGCTTAGTGTATTGATCTCTTGGTCTCCCTCTACGATTTTTACCCTCCACGCTGCCCTCCAATGCTAAATCTGTGATCCCTCGATGCCTCAGAACATGTCCTACCAACCGATCCCTTCTTCTAGTCAAGTTGTGCCACAAACTTCTCTTCTCCCCAATCCTATTCAATACCTCCTCATTAGTTACGTGATCTACCCACCTTATCTTCAGCATTCTTCTGTAGCACCACATTTCGAAAGCTTCTATTCTCTTCTTGTCCAAACTAGTTATCGTCCATGTCTCACTTCCATACATGGCTACACTCCGTACAAATACTTTCAGAAACGACTTCCTGACACCTAAATCTATATTCGATGTTAACAAATTTCTCTTCTTGAGAAACGCTTTCCTTGCCATTGCCAGTCTACATTTTATATCCTCTCTACTTCGACCATCATCGGTTATTTTACTCCCTAAATAGCAAAACTCCTTTACTACTTTAAGTGTCTCATTCCCTAATCTAATTCCCTCAGCATCACCCGACTTAATTTGACTACATTCCATTATCCTCGTTTTGCTTTTGTTGATGTTCATCTTATATCCTCTTTTCAAGACACTGTCCATTCCGTTCAACTCTCTTCCAAGTCCTTTGCTGTCTCTGACAGAATTACAATGTCATCGGCGAACCTCAAAGTTTTTACTTCTTCTCCATGAATTTTAATACCTACTCCGAATTTTTCTTTTGTTTCCTTTACTGCTTGCTCAATATACAGATTGAATAACATCGGGGAGAGGCTACAACCCTGTCTCACTCCTTTCCCAACCACTGCTTCCCTTTCATGCCCCTCGACTCTTATAACTGCCATCTGGTTTCTGTACAAATTGTAAATAGCCTTTCGCTCCCTGTATTTTACCCCTGCCACCTTCAGAATTTGAAAGAGAGTATTCCAGTCAACATTGTCAAAAGCTTTCTCTAAGTCTACAAATGCTAGAAACGTAGGTTTGCCTTTTCTTAATCTTTCTTCCAAGATAAGTCGTAAGGTCAGTATTGCCTCACGTGTTCCAACATTTCTACGGAATCCAAACTGATCTTCCCCGAGGTCGGCTTCTACCTGTTTTTCCATTCGTCTGTAAAGAATTCGCGTTAGTATTTTGCAGCTGAGACTTATTAAACTGATAGTTCGGTAACTTTCACATCTGTCAACACCTGCTTTCTTTCGGATTGGAATTATTATATTCTTCTTAAAGTCTGAGGGTATTTCGCCTGTCTCATACATCGTGCTCACCAGATGGTAGAGTTTTGTCATGACTGGTTCTCCTGAGGCCATCAGTAGTTCTAATGGAATGTTGTCTACTCCCGGGGCCTTGTTTTGACTCAGGTCTTTCAGTGCTCTGTCAAACTCTTCACGCAGTATCTTATCTCCCATTTCATCTTCATCTACATCCTCTTCCATTTCCATAATATTGTCCTCAAGTACATCGCCCTTGTATAAACCCTCTATATACTCCTTCCACCTTTCTGCTTTCCCTTCTTTGCTTAGAACTGGGTTGCCATCTGAGCTCTTGATATTCATACAAGTGGTTCTCTTCTCTCCAAAGGTCTCTTTAATTTTCCTGTAGGCAGTATCTATCTTACCCCTAGTGAGACAAGCCTCTACATCCTTACATTTGTCCTCTAGCCATCCCTGCTTAGCCATTTTGCACTTCCTGTCGATCTCATTTTTGAGATGTTTGTATTCCTTTTGCCTGCTTCATTTACTGCATTTTTATATTTTCTCTTTTCATCAATTAAATTCAATATTTCTTCTGTTACCCAAGGATTTCTATTAGCCCGCGTCTTTTTACCTACTTGATCGTCTGCTGCCTTCACCACTTCATCCCTCAGAGCTACCCATTCTTCTTCTACTGTATTTCTTTCCCCCATTCCTGTCAATTGTTCCCTAATGCTCTCCCTGAAACTCTCTACAACCTCTGGTTCTTTCAGTTTATCCAGGTCCCATCTCCTTAAATTCCCACCTTTTTGCAGTTTCTTCAGTTTCAATCTGCAGTTCATAACCAATAGATTGTGGTCAGAATCTACATCTGCCCCAGGAAATGTCTTACAATTTAAAACCTGGTTCCTAAATCTCTGTCTTACCATTATATAATCTATCTGAAACCTGTCAGTATCTCCAGGCTTCTTCCATGTATACAGCCTCCTTTCATGATTCTTGAACCAAGTGTTAGCTATGATTAATTTATGCTCTGTGCAAAATTCTACAAGGCGGCTTCCTCTTTCATTCCTTCCCCCCAATCAATATTCACCTACTATGTTTCCTTCTCTCCCTTTTCCTACTGACGTATTCCAGTCACCCATGACTATTAAATTTTCGTCTCCCTTCAGTACCTGAATAATTTCTTTTATCTCGTCATACATTTCATCTATTTCTTCATCATCTGCAGAGCTAGTTGGCATATAAACTTGTACTACTGTAGTACGCATGGGCTTTGTGTCTATCTTGGCCACAATAATGCGTTCACTATGCTGTTTGTAGTAGCTAACCCGCACTCCTATTTTTTATTCATTATTAAACCTACTCCTGCATTACCCCTATTTGATTTTGTATTTATAACCCTGTAATCACCTGACCAAAAGTCTTGTTCCTCCTGCCACCGAACTTCACTAATTCCCACTATATCTAACTTTAACCTATCCATCTCCCTTTTTAAATTTTCTAACCTACCTGCCCGATTAAGTGATCTGACATTCCACGCTCCGATCCGTAGAACGCCAGTTTTCTTTCTCCTGATAACGACGTCCTCTTGAGTAGTCCCCGCCCGGAGATCCGAATGGGGGACTATTTTACCTCCGGAATATTTTACCCAAGAGGACGCCATCATCATTTAATCATACAGTAGAGCTGCATGTCCTCGGGAAAAATTACGGCTGTAGTTTCCCCTTGCTTTCAGCCGTTCGCAGTACCAGCACAGCAAGGCCGTTTTGGTTAATGTTACAAGGCCAGATCAGTCAATCATCCAGACTGTTGCCCCTGCAACTACTGAAAAGGCTGCTGCCCCTCTTCAGGAACCACATGTTTGTCTGGCCTCTCAACAGATACCCCTCCGTTGTGGTTGCACCTACGGTACGGCCATCTGTATCGCTGAGGCACGCAAGCCTCCCCACCAACGGCAAGGTCCATGGTTCATGGGGGGAATTTCCAGGTTATCTGGTAGTAATTTTAGTTCATTATTACCCATCCTTGGACAAACTACTCAGTTTTATATAATATGTTAACACAATCTATTTAAATTTGTCTCTATTAAGAGCTGGAAAACGTTTGTTCTCGAGCAGTTTGTGTTCCTACAGAGCAAATTTGTGCCCAGTTTGGACGCATAAAACATTAAAACATATGGGTCATTTTATATCACTATACTTTTCAGACAAGAACCAATTGTCTGTATATCTGTTTGTTCTATGAGCTTGCTAGCGATTGGCACGAGTGACCGTCAAAATTCTTGTCCATAAGGGATATTCGAAATCCACAAATCCACAGGAAGACTCCGACGTGGAGACATTGGGCTCAGTAATCATCCTTGGGGTAGATGGTTGGAAGGGGGGGAGTGCATGGCAAAGCCTGAGATATCTCACACCACAAATGATACTTCATTGTATTCAGCTATTACTATTAATTACCCACGAAGAGCGGAAGGAAAAATTATTTTACAAGAACTAAGAAGGCTCTAATTACAAAAAGAAAGTTTTTATCAATGAAAAGAAGTTTCGCAAGAGAACGTAGAAACGAGTCGTAAAACTGATCACATTTTCTTTTGCCTGTCGTCCCTTCAAGTGTCGTCTCAAAAGGACAGGCAGATGCATAAAATTAAAATATGGAATTCAGCGATTGAGCAATACAAACAGATTAACTCAGACCGATTATTTAGTAAATTTTCAACTATTTCTACGTAAGAACATTCTTTCAACAGTCATCCCGTTATTTTAAGGTGGCAATTGACCATATTTTGACATTCATCACGTTAAAAAATTAAAGGTAGATGCTACAAACAGAACGTAGCATTATCGATAGTAATCAAAAATACTTCGGCGTGGTTATACTGGCACTAATATTGAAAGGCTGCCGGTAGTCCCTACAGGTGTGTCGCTACTCTTGCGCAGTGCACCTGACTTCGCACATCTGTGTCCAGTGATGTCTAACGTTTCTACAAGTCAAAATCTGCCGTGTAATATGCGGGTGACGTAAGATAAACTTAATATTAGTGATTGATGAGATTATGACGACTACACGCCCTCCCAAATACGCTAAAAACTGCTCTTGGTGCAGCTGTGTTTTTTTTTTCCTCAGTCCCGTTTCTGTCACAGCCGATTTCTAATCACCTGAGCGAGTCGATGCCTCAAACCTCTGTTCTCTCCCCAACTCTCTTTTTAAGAGGTTGTTAGCAGAATGAGGGCAACTCTTAACCCAGAAAATTTCTGTCGCCAGCGCAAGAGATTTCGCTGATTCTATGTCACGGTCACTATCAAAACCATGATCTTCTGGTATAGAAGTTCGACGAATGAAACGTTACGCAGCGGAAACTACGTTTACAAATGTAATTTACATGGAACATTTTTATATTTAAAATGGTAGTAAACTAGACGCCGTATAAAGTTATAGGAATCAGAACATATATCTGTAAAAACTGGAGGAAGAGAAGGATTTTAAGTCTCGTCGACGAGTAGGTCATTGGAACCAAAGCAAAAAGTTGGCTTATGGAAGAATGGAGAAAGAAAAGAAACGGAGTCGAGTGAGTGCAACATACTTTGACGAATGGTTGACACCCTGCTAGCAGATTGTCCTTTACGTTGCCATACATAAACTACCGCTGATGTCACTTGCAGAGATCCGAGCGTGAGAAACGTATGTCCTATATATTCTCCTCATGTTGGACATACCTATGACCAAATATACTTTCTTTTCTCTTTGCAGAGGGTACCTGATCCTTCAGCAAATGTGGCTACAGAAGGACGTGTATTGCGACAAGTAGCGTTGTTAATTTAAAATCGGGGTGCCACAATGGAAGTCGACTGTTATATCAAGTATACTGCTACTAGATTCTAACAAAATTACATGCGCAGCTTACATGCGTTCCATGACCCTAGAAATAACACCCAAACAGCCACAATTCACGGCCATGGAACTGCAGCCGATTGATCAGGATTTTTGAAAACTTGTGCGCTGCCTTCGGATCTCGATAATACATTCATTTATTTAATAATACAGAGAGACTGTGTACTGTGAGACGTAGGAATTTACTGCAAATTCTCATAGAAGGGCTTACTACTTTTTCTTTCTAGGTCTGTCATCTTTAATTGTCAGTTAATGACAATCATTTCTGATACTGGTGAGATGATATCTGTAAACAGGCAGCTATTGCAGCGTCCTGAGGACGGTTGCTATCTTGTCTGATAGCCAGGCCTGTTCGAAATCTTTTGCTACAACATGTCGCTGCTTGCAATAAGTAACCTAGTAAGATACATGACTGTTCCAGTGGTGATACAAATTTCAGTACAACCGAAAACCAACCAAAGTTGCAAATTTTACTTTTTTTATTCATTCGATGACTAGTTTCGGGCAAGGACCCATTTTCAAATCATCCTGGTCAGAAACTAGTCACCGAGTGAATAGAAAAAGTGAAATTTGCAACTTGGCTGGTTGTTAGTTGTACTGATTAACAGAAACTGCTGACCTGTAATTATTCCAGAATGCTGGAGGTTCGTAAATGTAACAAATTTTTTGGGACGATGGAGGAAGGCAGCCGTATAATTTTTTAAGTTCTCGCCGTTAACGGAATCGCCGGACCGTAGTAAATTTAGAGTAAGGAAGAAATTGTCTCAGCCTGCTGATAAACAGCCTTCCATTTTTTATTTAACATTCTCGATTTCGAGAATTGGATCCCTGGTTAGTAACGCCAATAGCAACGACTAAAGGAATGCTTCAAAATATATTGCATAAATTCAACGTAATTAGCGGCACTTCCGATCGTCATGCAGTTTCATAGCAAATTCTTGTGAGCATGTATACTTTCCTAGATTAAGCGACTGAGGTTTTCTGCTTATATCTTGTGATTTGATTCATAACAAATGGTTCCGAAAGCCCGAGACTGTGAAAACAATAGGTTCGTTTATAAATAAGTCATCTGCTATTTTGCGCACTAGGCGTTTCGGGAAATGATTCTCATTTGCAAGTGCGTTTTTGTGTTTGTTATGTCATTTCTATGTGATGTTGTCGATGTGTGAGAATCTGCTTCATTTCGTTGACTTTACTGCATTATATAAGAAAACACGCGAGTTTTAGCTGGTTGTCGATCGTTTTGTGAAGTTAGTGGCGAAATTTAGAAGAATTTGTACTTACAGTTTCCTTATGGTCCATTTGTGCAGAGTCTCACACACGCTAAACATCACACACAACGTGTTATACACTTTTAAAAATCGAAAACATTTTACATAAACAAAACAGTTACACAGATGTTCCTACAAGTAGTCAACAGAGATGATATTGCAGTAAAGTCAACGAAATGAAGCAGAATCTCACACATCGACAACATCACGTAGGAATGACATAACAAACATAAAAAAAAAACGCGCTTGAAAATGGGATCATTTTCCGAAAAGCGTCGTACAAAAAATAAAATAAAGAAAATCGTGACTGGTAGCAGATGAGTTATTTATAAACAAACCTATTGTTTATATCTTCTTTGTTCGTTTACTGCGGCTAAGTGTTTTTATTGTACACGCAAATAACTCCGTATAGACGATCGTGACTTTTCTGTTAAGAAATTAAAATAATTCGAAATATAAACAATCGACAAGGCTATAGTGACTGGTTCCACGACCAGGTACGTGGCGGCGCTGTAGTCCCAGTTCCATAACATCGAAGTAATAATGGAGCGAGCCGATGCGCGTTCACATGGCACATCCGCTACCGGGTGGTCGCAGCTGACATCGGGTACGTCAATATGCCAACAGCCTTCCGTCGTCCCTGACCACGATATCCCTCTAGACAAAGCGGCCCCCATCGGGAAGTTATCAGACACCGCCATCGACGACTACTTACAGGCTGTAAATGATATAATAACTAGTTTACTGAAACGTGCCCTGTCGGTGTAGAAAGGTCTTCAAAGGAAAAAAAACCCTCCAAGTAAACAACAATGAAATACGCGAATGATTTAAAATTTTCAACTACGTATAATTTCGTGTCGAGGAGGTACATGACGATGATGAGGGGGTTGCATGATTGATGTCAGTAATAATTATTTCCAACGCGAAAAATTACATCTCAGTCCAATGTGTGTTGCTTGTCTGCCGTCATTATTCAGTGACGCTCTACTGTCAAAGTTTGATAAAATGATTACACTTGAAAAAGTAGAAATTAATGTCATCGAACTTCGATACTGTCGAAGAGAGGTTGTTTCCCTATTACGAGAAGGATTAGCGAAAGAGCTCAAATGAAACTCGAAACGTTCGGTCATTGAACACTCTGGCTCAATCCTATTGAAGACGGCCTCCTAAAATCGCAGATAACACCTGTGATCCAAAAATGTTTTTCAGATAATGTATATCATCTGGCACTGTAGATTAAACACAGTTAGACAATTGAAGTTAACTTATTATTCAGTAAGCGGACATTTACATATCGCCTCTACAACGACAAGACAGAGAAAGAGTACGTATGTAAGCCTGATAAAACAAGATATTCTAGCATATGGCTACCCTCTCAGACTCGTCTTCATAGTAAAATACATTGATATTCGGTCATCGAGTGACTAAAGTTTTATTTATTTATACATTTATTTTAAATACGGTGTATGCAAAGAAGTTTTGTCACATATTTTAGTTTGTAATTAAAAAGGAGAGCATTAACATATTCACAAGCCCTGCTCTCGCATCGTAGGTGGCAACATACGTATCACTTGCTCTAAGAAAAAGGTACAACATTTAAGGGGAATTTTGCATGACTCAGGTATTCCAAAAGTCCAACTCCACGAACTGTTTATTCCGGTACGTTTGTAAGTAGGCTGTTTAGGTTTTCTTATTGGTAACGCCACGTAGCGCTCTGTATGAAAATCACTGGCTGTGCTGTGTGCAGTCTGTGGCTAGTTTGCATTGTTGTCTGCCATTGTAGTGTTGGGCAGCTGGATGTGAACAGCGCGTAGCGTTGCGCAGTTGGAGGTGAGCCGCCAGCAGTGGTGGATGTGGAGAGAGAAATGGCGGAGTTTTGATATTTGTAAGAATGGATGTTATGAAATCCTATATACACTCCTGGAAATTGAAATAAGAACACCGTGAATTCATTGTCCCAGGAAGGGGGAACTTTATTGACACATTCGTGGGGTCAGATACATCACATGATCACACTGACAGAACCACAGGCACATAGACACAGGCAACAGAGCATGCACAATGTCGGCACTAGTACAGTGTATATCCACCTTTCGCAGCAATGCAGGCTGCTAGTCTCCCATGGAGACGATCGTAGAGATGCTGGATGTAGTCCTGTGGAACGGCTTGCCATGCCATTTCCACCTGGCGCCTCAGTTGGACCAGCGTTTGTGCTGGACGTGCAGACCGCGTGAGACGACGCTTCATCCAGTCCCAAACATGCTCAATGGGGGACAGATCCGGAGATCTTGCTGGCCAGGGTAGTTGACTTACACCTTCTAGAGCACGTTGGGTGGCACGGGATACATGCGGGCGTGCATTGTCCTGTTGGAACAGCAAGTTCCCTTGCCGGTCTAGGAATGGTAGAACGATGGGTTCGATGACGGTTTGGATGTACCGTGCACTATTCAGTCTCCCCTCGACGATCACCAGTGGTGTACGGCCAGTGTAGGAGATCGCTCCCCACACCATGATGCCGGGTGTTGGCCCTGTGTGCCTCGGTCGTATGCAGTCCTGATTGTGGCGCTCACCTGCACGGCGCCAAACACGCATACGACCATCATTGGCACCAAGGTAGAAGCGACTCTCATCGCTGAAGACGACACGTCTCCATTCATCCCTCCATTCACGCCTGTCGCGACACCACTGGAGGCGGGCTGCACGATGTTGGGGCGTGAGCGGAAGACGGCCTAACGGTGTGCGGGTCCGTAGCCCAGCTTCATGGAGACGGTTGCGAATGGTCCTCGCCGATACCCCAGGAGCAACAGTGTCCCTAATTTGCTGGGAAGTGGCGGTGCGGTCCCCTATGGCACTGCGTAGGATCCTACGGTCTTGGCGTGCATCCGTGCGTCGCTGCGGTCCGGTCCCAGGTCGACGGGCACGTGCACCTTCCGCCGACCACTGGCGACAACATCGATGTACTGTGGAGACCTCACGCCCCACGTGTTGAGCAATTCGGCGGTACGTCCACCCGGCCTCCCGCATGCCCACTATACGCCCTCGCTCAAAGTCCGTCAACTGCACATATGGTTCACGTCCACGCTGTCGCGGCATGCTACCAGTGTTAAAGACTGCGATGGAGCTCCGTATGCCACGGCAAACTGGCTGACACTGACGGCGGCGGTGCACAAATGCTGCGCAGCTAGCGCCATTCGACGGCCAACACCGCGGTTCCTGGTGCGTCCGCTGTGCCGTGCGTGTGATCATTGCTTGTACAGCCCTCTCGCAGTGTCCGGAGCAAGTATGGTGGGTCTGACACACCGGTGTCAATGTGTTCTTTTTTCCATTTCCAGGAGTGTATATAATGACTTTTGATGATATTAAGGTAAATACATTGTTTGATCTCTAAAAAAAAAAGTCGTAGTAATGCACAATATGTGAGAAGTTGGGACTGTAGTGTTTGCACGTGTGTTACTAATTCAGCAAGGGACTGGATAACAGCATTGCTGGTTCTAAGGACAATTCCAAAAACTTCGTGAGTGTACAAGTGGTGGTTTATGGACTTGCTATATTGTCTGCAAGACTTCTAAGGACAATTCCAAAAACTTTGTGCGTGCACAAGTGGTGGTTTATGGACTTGCTATCTTCTCTGCAAGACTCTTCGATGGTGATTGTGCACCTGCACAGTCGCAGCAGATGGCTGCTGGCCATCTCTACAAGGAGTACAGTGGGTCTACACCTTTGATGACCCACCAATACCATTATTTCTACAAGGACTACAGTGGGTCTACACCTTTGATGACCCACCAATACGATTATTTCTACAAGGACTACAATGGGTCTACACCTTTGCTGACTCACCAGTACCATTATTTCTACAAGGACTGCAGTGGGTCTGCACCTCTGGTGGCCCACCAATACCGTACTCTCTACCAGGACTACAGTGGGTCTACTCCGTGATGACCTACCTACCAATATTCATCAACTTCGAATGACTCTGCTGTGGGTTTGCTCTGTTGTGGTCCATTACCTGTCAGCATGTCAAGAGTCAGCACTGTCTTTCCGTTGGAAGGACAACACTACTTCTTCAAGACTGCATGGAAATCCACTACTTCCGTGTGCATTGTCTTTTACTGCTCAGACTTTGAGGAAAGAAACGGCAGTTTCACTGTGATGAATGATCAGGACTGTCTTTATGGACTGTGAGAAAATTTTAGCTTTTGACCAGCATTGTATTAATAAGTGTGTGCATTTGATATTTTTCTTACTGTAATTATGAAAAATTTTTTCAAATCTGTATTGGCCAGTGCGCAAAACAATTTGTAAATTTTTTTGTGGGGAGCATGGGGGCTATGTAAGTAGGCTGTTTAGGTTTTCTTATTGGTAACGCCACGTAGCGCTCTGTATGAAAATCACTGGCTGTGCTGTGTGCAGTCTGTGGCTAGTTTGCATTGTTGTCTACCATTGTAGTGTTGGGCAGCTGGATGTGAACAGCGCGTAGCGTTGCGCAGTTGGAGGTGAGCCGCCAGCAGTGGTGGATGTGGAGAGAGAAATGGCGGAGTTTTGATATTTGTAAGAATGGATGTTATGAACTCCTATATATATTATGACCTTTGATGATATTAAGGTAAATACATTGTTTGTTCTCTATTAATATCTTTCATTTGCTAACTATCCCTATCAGTAGTTAGTGCCTTCCATAGTCTGAACCTTTTCTTTAGCTGGCAGTAGTGGCGCTTGCTGTATTGCAGTAGTTCGAGTAACCAAGATTTTTGTGAGGTAAGCGATTTGTGAAACGCATAGGTTAATGTTAGTCAGGGCCATTTTTTTGTAGGGATTTTTGAAAGTCAGATTGCATTGCGCTAAAAATATTATGTGTCACTTTAGTGAATGTTTCAGTACGTTCAGTTTTGCTCAGCTGTTTGAAAAGCAAATAATGTAAGAGGTTTATCAGCACAGTAATTCTAAAATTGTTCTAAGGGGACGTTTCATACGTTTCCTTTCATACCTTACAGCTCAGTTGTTAACCAAGTATCTAAATACCGCCGCGCCCTTGGAAACACGCGCGAAGTACCGTCCGGCACCAAGATACAGGGCTCTTCCCACATAAAGTCCTTTCGCCGTACCGCAAAATTTATCACTGAAGATTTTAATAAATTACCACCCAGCTTGCATACTGTTAAAGAATGTCCGAGCCTAGGGAACAGTATCTTAAATATGTGAGTGACTCGATGACAAGAGTTCATCAGTGACATGGGTGTCGTAAGAAGTGTCACAGGTCACAGGTGAGTGTAACAGGACCGCCCTTATGCTCTACTTACGTCAAAGGTCTGGCGGGTAGGGTGAGTAGCAATCGGCGACGGTTGGCTGATCACGTAGCAGTGTATGGGAAAGTGTCATCGTTGAGCGACTGTAGAAAGATAGAGGATGATTTAGACAAAATTTCTACTTGGTGTGATATATGGTAGCTTGCTCTGAATGTAGAAAAATTTCAGTTAATGCAGATGAGTAAGAGAAAGCCTTGGTAGTATACTGCTTGGCACAGTCAGGCTGAATAAATATCTACGCGTATTGTTTCAGAGCGTTTTTAAATAGAACGAGCACGTAAGGATGATAGTAGGGAAGGCGAATGGTCGACTTCGGGTTATTTGGAGAAATTTGGGAAGGTGTAGCTCACTGGGAAAGGAGACCACATATAGAACTATAGTGTGACCAGTTCTTGAGTACTGCTGGAGAATTTAGGATTCACAGCATGTCAGATTAAAGGAAGACATCGAAGCCACTCTGAGGGGTGTTACTAGGTTTGTTACCGGTAGATCTGATCAACACGTGAGTATTACGGAGATGGTTCGAGGGTGGAAATGAGAATCCCCGCAGGGAAGACGATGTTCTTCTCGCGGAACATTATACTGAGAAAATTTCGAGAACCAACAGGACTGCAGAACGATTCTACCGCCGCCAAAGTGAAGTTCGTGGAAGGACTGTGAGGACAAGGTAAGAGAAAGTAGAATTTGTACTAAAGCATATAGATAGTCGTTTCTCCCCCGTGAATTTTTGAATGGAACTGGAAAGAGGATTAGTAGTGGTACAAGCTACTCTCCGCCATTCACTGCCAGGTGGCTTGTGGAGTGTGTATTTGGATGTAGATATAAGTATAGTCGGTGACTTTCTTGCCCTTAAAGCCACAATATTTGTAAGTCGACCAATGCGAGAAGCACCAGTTCAAACGCAACCACTGTATGGGACGGAATAAGACGTTGACGTCTCTCCTCCGTCAGTTTTTATATTGATCCTTGGACATACGAAGCTAAGTTTCTCGTCTGCTGAAACGAAACCGCCAGAACATAATACGAAGAGTTCATAAGCAAAACAGATGTTTGTCAGATTCCAAATATCAGTGATTGGCCATCTAAATCAGTTTCCCTGTCAACATATGGCGATCACTTTTAGCGTGAAACAACCTTACATCAAGCAGACTTTGCCTTCTGTCACACAGAGTCAAACCATAATTCTCTCCAGCCTACAACTGCAGAATATCGAGACGAGTGTGATGAAAAGAATTCGAAGTGTGCTTCCGCAATTTCGGATATGTCTATGGGGGACATGTTGCACTGTGCTGAAGGATCTGACGAAGATTTTTTTCAGCCGAAAAATTCAAATCGTTTGTGAAGACCACCAGGAAATGTAAAAATATATTGTCTATTGTCATAAAATATGCAAAGAACTATGAAGCCGTGACAAAAACATTGTCAAAACAGAAGATATAAATGTACTACAAACAGTGTCATTAGCTTTAGAAGAAAAAAGTTAACAGTGCGTCACCCGACAGTTGTAATACAGTTTTTTCAAATATTAAACATCAATTACGACAGCAATGCACGCAAGTAAATCTACAGCACTCTCGACCGGCTACAAACTATCTTATGCAACTTGTCATTCACTACAACATTGAGGTCATATTTCTCCAACAACCATACTGTTCAAATAATAAAGCAGTCGAAATAGAAAGAAACTATTGAGTACTTTCTGCATGAACTATGAGGAAGAGACCTACACATGTCATAAAAATTTACCAACTTTTAAATGAAGACATAGTGGTCCTCAAGATCACCAAAGGATCTTACAAGTTTGATGTCGCCAGTACGCATATGGATGTAAAACTGATATAAATACTGACTGCGGTAAACTAAACATTTTAATATTTAATAGATAAATTGGAGTGATAAAATTGCTGTGGTCGGTAGCTCTCGGTCAAAGGAGGCACAATATAACTGATATGACAGACGGAACGAGATGGAAGCATATTTGAATGCTAATAATGTTTTTACCATAAACGAGCAAAGTTAAATTACTATATTCCAAAGTAGCATTGAAGAAAATAATATAATGAACAGAAAATGAGATAAAATGACAATCTGAAGATCTATCATATGGTCTACACAATTTTTATTTCATAGTCTTGATCGCAGAGTTTCTTCAATAGAATTGCCGGTTTTGGCTATACAATAACAATTTTCAGAATCTCTCATTCTTCTGCACTGCAACAAATCATAACCATATGAAAACACAAGTCAAAACATTTTTGCATGGTTAGAACTTGTTGCAGTGCAGAAGAATGAGATATTCTAAAGATGGTTATTGTATACCCGAAACCGGTATTTCTGTTCAAAAAACTCTGCGATCAAGACAATTAAATTAAAAGTTATTTAAATATAATTCCAACTAGTGACTGTCTCGTATGATCATTGAATGATTAGAATGTTGCGACAAAGGAAGTTGTTCAGATCACAGAATTGTCGCTTTTAATATCGGAACACCGGCACTACATGATAGTTCACTAATTTAGGCAGTATTAAGTACATAGTCAATGAGAAACCAGTTAACCATTTTGAGGAGAATATTAAAAAGAACGGGACCAGAACTATCTGAGTAACACTGCCGTAATGACTTAAAAAAACGTGGAGACAGGCTGAGTAGATTGACAAATTACGAAACAACTTTTAACACGGCTTGCAAGAAGGTTTCACTAACAACAAACCCATTATGAACTAATCCTATACGGCAGTCAGTCCTATGGTGAACATCCGAATTAAAAATTAAGAGGATAACAGGTAATGCTGCAACGCGATTGAATCAAAGAACGAAGAACGACGAGACATTAAGAAGTCAACGTAGAGAGATGTATCGTCACCAGGAGGAAGAATTCATAAAGAAAAACTACAATCATGGAAGGAGTATTGTAGTTTCACATCTGGAAACAGTCTATGGAACGCAGTCTATCGTTTAGCATCTGACTAAGTGAGAAAGACATTCAAGGCGGTGCGATGACATTAAACTTAGAAGACACAATGAAATACTTGTTAGATTATTCCATACCAGTAGATAAAGAAGACGAAGATAATGAATGTCGTACGTAAGTTAGGCACTATACTGCAACATCTGGAAGAACATATGACGATTATGGTTTAACACCACCTTTTTTTCGTGAAGTATTTGAATATATCGAAACCAAAAATAAAATTAAGAAAAACGGCGTTCATAGTACAATTCTTCTTAAAATATTCAAATATGCTTCCATCTCAATTGTTACAAGAATCTAAAATCGTACCTTCTAACTAGATGATTTCCATAACTATGGAAAACAGTTAAGATTGTACCGCTAGTTAAGCCTGGTAAAGAACACAGCTTATAAATCACCAAGTTCTGCTCAGTAAGGTTTTCATTCATAGAAGCGAAAACACTTGAAAATATTTTTAATAAATCGAATAATGCATCTCATCTTTTCGGGAGATCTATATAAAAATCAATACGTTTTCAGCTCACAAACAGATACGACCGATGTATTAATAGCAGTCAAACATTTGTAGACAGCAGTCTCAATGCCAAAATGTTTGTAATCACGGAGAGTCTTGATGTACGAGGAACTTCCGGCTCGCCTTTGTGGCCCAGTATTTTAAAAACATTAATCTGAAATTATAGGGAAACTATACATCTAAGGAAGCAGCTATTCCATCCGTACAAAGTAAACCGTCAACAACCTTCGAAAAGAGAGAACAGCTACCATAGGATGTCCACAATGTCTTGGTCCGCGCCAGATCTACGAATATATCGTACAAATCGTTGTTTAGCTTACCTTACTCAAGTCACCCACTCATAATTGCTTTTGAGGACGATGTAATTCTGATCTCTAGTTATACACTCTGAAAAGTAAGAACATCTGAAACACAGAACTGCAATGAATCACGACTCGGGTGGACAGCAATAAAATATGATTCATCTAACAGAAATGTAAGGTTATTTACTTTACAAGAAATAGACGACGTCACATATAGGTAGATTATCTGAAATATCTACGTCGCATATTCGATGGTAATTTAAATTCGATAGACGAGAAGTAGATATACGGCTTTAACTAAAGATCTCTCAAGAGTAGTTAGACTCGGGCCCTGTAGCACTACAAACAATTTATACAGTGTTGATAACACCAGTGGTATCGTACGCCTCCCCAGTGCGGTCAGAGGCACTAGAGCGACAACACAATCACATCAACGATTAATCAAACATAGTGAAAGCTAACAGGTCGATATCCAATGAACCGCTATGTGTTTTACGTGGCCTGACGTCATCAGTTATGAAAGTACATGTTATTTTACAGACAGTACGCATCGCCCTAGAATACAGAAGTTGGCCACTTTCGACAAACATTTCAAGAATAATTAAGGAGGAAGAACGTAAGTACTACAGTGCTCTATTGAAGTGCACACGAATGGAAGCAAATCAGAACACGGAGTAGGTTCAAGGATAGCAATATGCATCAACAAGGAGGTTACTAATCAATTACAGCTCAAATTGGATAAAGAATGCTCAAATAACCAAACAAAAAATTTTACCATTCTAAATAAGTTTAAGTCAATGAAAAAACTAACAAATATTGACAGAGTTGCAGAAATTAACACTGACAGCAAGATAACCTTAGGTTTGTTACTAAGTCCGAAGATTCATAACGTCCTGATTGAAGATATGCGGTGCATAATCAGAAGATTACAGCTGCACAAATGGCAGTTAGCTTAAGGATTAATTAAGGCTCATACAAGGGTGTAGCGCATTGAACTAGCTCGTAATGTAGGGGAGATCCGACCACGGAAAACAGCAGCAAGCTAAAAAAAAAAAAAATCTAAGTTCAGTAAAAAAACAAAAAAAAGAGCGAATGGTGTATTGAATCGCAACGAATTACAGACAGGGAAAACGCAAAACAGTATTTTCCTACGATCCGTCAGCATTCCTCAATCAAACTACCAATATCATCAAATTTACAGCCAGGTAAAGAGGCCATGGGAAATTGAAAGCCTTTTGTAAATAGTTCAAAGAAACTGAAGATGCATATGTAACGGATGAAGCCAAATCGGCGCTTAGCCTGCAGTGATTTACCGACAGGGAGGAAGACTCTCAGGCAGAAAAAACTGAAAAAAAGGACTACGGCACATCAGTAAATCACAGTTACGTCATAGATTGACTTCAGATTTTTACAAATTTTGTAACTCAGTAAGATTCTTACTTACATGGCAATCTTTTGGTATCAGCTATAACTTCACACATACCCTGAAAAACCGGGATGTATATTAGAAGGCTAAAGGATTTGTAATCATAGCTCAAGACTAAGACCTATGTAGATGAAATGTGATATTTCACAATACTGTGAAGCATCCGGTCGAATGACTCTGATGCTGATAGAACAAACCCACTGAAAATCGGCATTCGTCTTTTTGAAGAACTTGTGATCCTGCAAAAAGAATGTAAGTGGGATCAGATCATGCGACAAGCTGTTTAAGAAACAAGTCCTCTTATTCCGATTTAGCTTATGTGGAACGTCTGACGTAGGTGTTCACGAGCAAGATTTCGAAAGACGGTACTACGTATATCCAGGAAGATCAAATGGGACATTTTCCATCATCGTGGGATGCGTGTCTGTTAGACCCACAATGTGCACTGTCACTCACTAGAAGAGGCACTTCTTTTCCAGGTCGTAAATTCGTTCAGTTCAATGTCCTTCTCGGTCGTTACGATGTGGTACCATTTGCTCTCTTAATTTCAACTGTTGGTACAACACTGACATTATGGTATGCCTACGTTGTCTCCTTCCGTATTATCTTGCTTTGTGCAGCATGTCAGCTAACTTTCTCTTAACATTTACACGGTTAAACGTCTGATAATTCCGTAACTGTATACAATGTCCTTTGAGTAAGGATCGTCGGCTGCGAGCTGTAACGTGTAAACCCCGCCTACAGTGTAATAGCGTATATCAACACGAATGACCACGAAAATGTATACATCATATCGTATGCAGTGATTTCGTGAGCTTTTCTGCCCTCAAGATGCGCGACTGCAGCAGTGTTAGCAACTATGTACACAAGAAATAAGTTTACTACATTTCGCTCCCGTGTGGGGTGGCCGTACGGTCTAGGGCGTCTTGTCACGGTTCGCGTGGCTCCCCCCGTCGGTGGTTCGAGTCCTCCCTCGGGCATGGATGTGTGTGTTGTCCTTAGCGTAACTTAGCTTAAGTTAGATTAAGTAGTGCTTAAACCTAGGGACCGATGACCTCAGCAGTTTGGTCCCATAGTCCTTACCACAAATTTCCAATTTCTTATTACATTTCGCAGACAGCTTGTAGATTGTCGTAGTCTACTGATCAGATAACACACAACATGTTCGTCGTTGCATCTTGGCAACTCTCCGGACTAGAATTTCAAATTAAAATATGGTGGGTACGTGCTCATCCATCATAAGTCAAATATTACAATGTATGTCATGAAGATACATCCCGTTTCACAAGACTACGTCTTCTACATGAATGGAAATGGAAACTTGGGGTAAATTTTACCTCAGTAAAGTGTTCCTTGTCACCAGTTATAAGTTACGAGAAGGGGTCGGCCTGGTGCAGGTATCTTAGCTCTCGCTCGTTCATTATCCAGCATGTGCCGAGTGAAGATGGCGATAACACGGCAACAATAGGTGTTTTGCGTTATCCATTCAAAAAGGTGCAATTCGGATGAAACTACACGGTATGACTTTCGTAAAGAGTACGACACTGCCGGCCGGAGTGGCCGTGCGGTTCTAGGCGCTACAGTCTGGAACAGAGCGACCGCTACGGTCGCAGGTTCGAATCCTCCCTCGGGCATGGATGTGTGTGATGTCCTTAGGTTAGTTAGGTTTAATTAGTTCTAAGTTCTAGGCGACTGATGACCTCAGACGTCAAGTCGCATAGTGCTCAGAGCCATTTGGACCAAAGTACGACACTGCATATCCTACAGTTCACAGCATTCAACGATCGCAGCAACAGTTGCAAAACGCTAGTTGTTTATGTAAGGGAAAAACCACAGGTCACGCTTTCTATTCGTTCAAGACGTACACCGATTTTTATAGAGATTTGTAAGTAGTCCACAAAAGTCTGCTAGTCGTACCATTCGGGAATTATCAATTTTTCATGCACCAGTCTGGAGAGGTCTGCTACTATGTTTGAAATTATACAGGATTCACTTACTACAAGCCTATTATGATGGTGATAAACAGCAGTGTCTACAATTTTCTGAATTCTTTGTAGGCGCAGAGATGGAAGATAATATTTTTCATGTTCAGTGTTCCATTTAAGCAGGAAAGTGAATGGCAACAGGAGAATAAGGGGAAGGACAGTAGCCGAGTACCGTAGTCGAGCATGAGGGACTCGCAAAGGTTTCTAGAGGAAATGTATATGACCCATTTTTCTTTTTCTTTTTTTGAGTGAAAAGAACAGTTACAGAAATCAAGTACTGGGATATATTCGATATCTGGCTACTTCTACAGTCGCGAGCACACAATGAAAATTTTATTTGTCGAGAGGACACAGCAACCCATTAGGTCCCTGCTTCCAAGAGCGTTTGTTAACAACGAGCGGCCTCAGTGACGTATCGGCCATACGGCCTCCACGGATCTTTCAGTGCTCCCTCGGCCCACAGGATCGCCTGATCTCATGGCATGTGATTATTTTCGATGGGATTTATGGAAGTCTCTATCTGTTGTCTTCCCTTCCAACAATATTGGATGAACTGTGTCACCACGTAGCTACAGCATTGATTCCAGATACGTTCTCATAAGTTTGGGATGAGTTTGACTGTCGTCTGATTGCATGTTACGGGGAGGACACCTGCAAAAGATAAATTAAAAGGTGTATCATAAACATAATCGTAAAATGTACTCAGAGTATGAATGTTCATCCACGTAAAAAATTAACCGTTTTAAAATTTGAAGGTTCTTATATCGATAAAATCTTTGTAATAATAGGTCTAAGTTAAAATTTACTACAATTTATGATCTTCATTTATTTTAAAAATATAATCTTGTGAAACTGGATGTATATTTCTGAAATAACCTACATATATCATCATCACTAAAGCCCTATATGTACTGGAAGTACAAAATTGGTGCAATCGGAAACATCATTGAACTGGTCCATTGGTATGCCTTGGTCTCTGCAGCGCATGTGGTCTGCGGAAAATGTGAATGAGAGGTACAATGAATGGGGATGATTTGTATGAGGGCATGGGAAGGGCGTGTGGTTTGCTCGTCGATGCGGGGATTTACGTGAATTTAACGTGAGACGCGCTTCGTTACACGAAGCACGCAATAATAGATAAGGGATCAGAGGTTTTCATGAAGATATCACCTTGGTACCAGCACACTTCAGCACGAAAATTTTTTCTTGTTAGAACAAATGTATTTGAAATGTAAACGTTTCTGTAAGCCGTCCAACTCAGACTTCACCCATGGCCTATCTTAACACGGAATGCATTACTGCTTGTACACTCGTACGTACTAAAACAAGGAACCCTTGTGCCGTCCTCTCGTTTTGATCCAATAGTACACCCATCTCAGCAGTAAGTTATTGAAGCATAATTTGAAGAAAGTCATCTCTTTTAAATATATATTAAAAAAATATTGAAAAGTGAGTTTCTTGCGCTATTGTGCGCTCTTCTCTTAAGGAAATATTTCATGTTGTCTATAAAAATGTAATACAACATGTATTAACTTTGAATTCAGAGCAACCATA